>NC_136884.1:30171622-30339122 GCF_949152265.1 Phoxinus phoxinus | reverse complement strand
TCAAATTCAGGAATCCTTACTGCTAAACACTATAACTAGATAAGCAAATTATCTGATACGCTGGGCCTCGTGGCGCAACGGTAGCGCGTCTGACTCCAGATCAGAAGGTTGCGTGTCCAAATCACGTCAGGGTCTAACAATCTCTTCTGTGAGCGCAAAACTTTTATAAAGTTCAGGAATCCTTACTTCTAGACCCTGTAACTAGATAAGGAAATTCACAGAATTGCAGGGCAAATTCACATAAGTGCAGGAACTCTTGGCGCAACGTTAGCGCGTCTGACTCCAGATCAGAAGGTTTGGGTCAAACTGTCTCTTCTTTGAGCTCAAGTCTTTTATTAATTTCAGGAATCCTTATTGCTAAATTCTGAAATTAAATAAACAAATTCACAGAATTTCAGGGCAAATTTCACACAAGTGCAGGACTTCGTGGCGCAACGGTAGTGCGTCTGACTCCAGATCAGAAGGTTGCGTGTTCAAATCACGTCGGGGTCAGAGAATCTCTTCTTTGAGCGCAAGTATTTTATAAAGTTCAGGAATCCTTACTTCTAGACCCTATTACTAGATAAGGAAATTCACAGAATTGCAGGGCAAATTCACATAAGTGCAGGAACTCTTGGCGCAACGTTAGCGCGTCTGACTCCAGATCAGAAGGTTGCGTGTTCAAATCACGTCGGGGTCAAACAATCTCTTCTGTGAGTGCAAAAGTGTTATAAAGGTTAGGAATCCTTCCTGCTAAACCCTATAACTAGATAAGCAAATTCTCCAATCCGCTGGGCCTCGTGCCGCAACAGTAGCGCGTCTGACTCCAGATCAGAAGGTTGCGTGTTCAAATCACGTCGGGGTCAAACAATCTCTTCTGTGAGCGCAAGTGTTTTATAAAGTTCAGGAATCCTTACTTCTAGACCCTATAACTAGATAAGAAAATTCAAGGAATTGCAGGGCAAATTCACATAAGTGCAGGAACTCTTGTCGTAACGCTTGCGCATCTGACTCCAGATCAGAAGGTTGGGGTCAAACTGTCTCTTCTTTGAGCTCAAGTCTTTTATTAATTTCAGAAATCCTTATTGTTAAATTCTATAATTAGATAAACAAATTCACAGAATTTCAGGGCAAAATACACACAAGTGCAGGACCTCGTGGCGAAACGGTAGCGCGTCTGACTCCAGATCAGAAGCTTGCGTGTTCAAATCCCGTCGGGGTTAAAGAATCTCTTCTTTGAGCGCAAGTATTTTATAAAGTTCAGGAATCCTTACTTCTAGACCCTATTATTAGATAAGGAAATTCACAGAATTGCAGGGCAAAATCACATAAGTGCAGGAACTCTTGGCGCAACGTTAGCGCGTCTGACTCCAGATCAGAAGGTTTGGGTCAAACTGTCTCTTCTTTGAGCTCAAGTCTTTTATTAATTTAAGGAATCCTTATTGCTAAATTCTATAATTAGATAAACAAATTCATAGAATTTCAGGGCAAAATCACACAAGTGCAGGACCTCGTGGCGCAACGGTAGCGCGTCTGACTCCAGATCAGAAGGTTGCGTGTTCAAATCACGTCGGGGTCAAAGATTCTCTTCTTTGAGCGCAAGACTTTATAAAATTCAGGAATCCTTACTGCTAAACCCTATAACTAGATAAGCAAAATCTCTGATCCGCTGGGCCTCGTGGCGCAACGGTAGCCCGTCTGACTCCAGATCAGAAGGTTGCGTGTTCAAATCACGTCGGGGTCAAAGATTCTCTTCTTTGAGCGCAAGACTTTATAAAATTCAGGAATCCTTACTGCTAAACCCTATAACTAGATAAGCAAAATCTCTGATCCGCTGGGCCTCGTGGCGCAACGGTAGCCCGTCTGACTCCAGATCAGAAGGTTGCGTGTTCAAATCACGTCGGGGTCAAAGATTCTCTTCTTTGAGCGCAAGACTTTATCAAATTCAGGAATCCTTACTGCTAAACCCTATAACTAGATAAGCAAAATCTCTGATTCGCTGGGCCTTGTGGCGCAACGGTAGCGCGTCTGACTCCAGATCAGAAGGTTGCGTGTTCAAATCACGTCGGGGTCAAACAATCTCTTCTGTGAGTGCAAAAGTGTTATAAAGGTTAGGAATCCTTACTTCTAGACCCTATAACTAGATAAGAAAATTCAAGGAATTGCAGGGCAAATTCACATAAGTGCAGGAACTCTTGTCGTAACGCTTGCGCATCTGACTCCAGATCAGAAGGTTGGGGTCAAACTGTCTCTTCTTCAAGTCTTTTATTAATTTCAGAAATCCTCATTGTTAAATTCTATAATTAGATAAACAAATTCACAGAATTTCAGGGCAAAATACACACAAGTGCAGGACCTCGTGGCGAAACGGTAGCGCGTCTGACTCCAGATCAGAAGCTTGCGTGTTCAAATCCCGTCGGGGTTAAAGAATCTCTTCTTTGAGCGCAAGTATTTTATAAAGTTCAGGAATCCTTACTTCTAGACCCTATTATTAGATAAGGAAATTCACAGAATTGCAGGGCAAAATCACATAAGTGCAGGAACTCTTGGCGCAACGTTAGCGCGTCTGACTCCAGATCAGAAGGTTGCGTGTTCAAATCCCGTTGGGGTCAAAGAATCTCTTCACTGAGCGCAAGTATTTTATAAAATTCAGGAATCCTTATTTCTAGACCCTATTACTAGATAAGGAAATTCACAGAATTGCAGGGCAAAATCACACAAGAGCAGGACCTCGTGGGCGCAACGGTACCGCGTCTGACTCCAGATCAGAAGGTTGCGTGTTCAAATCACGTCGGGGTCAAACAATCTCTTCTGTGAGCGCAAAAGTTGTATAAAGATTAGGAATCCTTCCTGCTAAACCCTATAACTAGATAAGCAAATTCCCCGATCCGCTGGGCCTCGTGGCGCAACGGTAGCGCGTCTGACTCCAGATCAGAAGGTTGCATGTTCAAATCCCGTCGGGGTCAAAGAATCTCTTCACTGAGCGCAAGTATTTTATAAAATTCTAGAATCCTTACTTCTAGACCCTATTACTAGATAAGGAAATTCACAGAATTGCAGGGCAAAATCACACAAGAGCAGGACCTCGTGGGCGCAACGGTACCGCGTCTGACTCCAGATCAGAAGGTTGCATGTTCAAATCCCGTCGGGGTCAAAGAATCTCTTCACTGAGCGCAAGTATTTTATAAAATTCTAGAATCCTTACTTCTAGACCCTATTACTAGATAAGGAAATTCACAGAATTTTATAAAATTATTGTTAAATTCTATAATTAGATAAACAAATTCACAGAATTTCAGGGCAAAATACACACAAGTGCAGGACCTCGTGGCGAAACGGTAGCGCGTCTGACTCCAGATCAGAAGCTTGCGTGTTCAAATCCCGTCGGGGTTAAAGAATCTCTTCTTTGAGCGCAAGTATTTTATAAAGTTCAAGAATCCTTACTTCTAGACCCTATTATTAGATAAGGAAATTCACAGAATTGCAGGGCAAAATCACATAAGTGCAGGAACTCTTGGCGCAACGTTAGCGCGTCTGACTCCAGATCAGAAGGTTGCGTGTTCAAATCCCGTCGGGGTCAAAGAATCTCTTCACTGAGCGCAAGTATTTTATAAAATTCAGGAATCCTTATTTCTAGACCCTATTACTAGATAAGGAAATTCACAGAATTGCAGGGCAAAATCACATAAGTGCAGGAACTCTTGGCGCAACGTTAGCGCGTCTGACTCCAGATCAGAAGGTTTGGGTCAAACTGTCTCTTCTTTGAGCTCAAGTCTTTTATTAATTTAAGGAATCCTTATTGCTAAATTCTATAATTAGATAAACAAATTCATAGAATTTCAGGGCAAAATCACACAAGTGCAGGACCTCGTGGCGCAACGGTAGCGCGTCTGACTCCAGATCAGAAGGTTGCGTGTTCAAATCACGTCGGGGTCAAAGATTCTCTTCTTTGAGCGCAAGACTTTATAAAATTCAGGAATCCTTACTGCTAAACCCTATAACTAGATAAGCAAAATCTCTGATCCGCTGGGCCTCGTGGCGCAACGGTAGCGCGTCTGATTCCAGATCAGAAGGTTGCGTGTTCAAATCCCGTCGGGGTCAAAGAATCTCTTCACTGCATGAGCGCAAGTATTTTATAAAATTCAGGAATCCTTATTTCTAGACCCTATTACTAGATAAGGAAATTCACGGAATTGCAGGGCAAAACCACACAAGAGCAGGACCTCGTGGCGCAACGGTAGCGCGTCTGACTCCAGATCAGAAGGTTGCGTGTTCAAATCACGTCGGGGTCAGAGATTCTCTTCTTTGAGCGCAAGACTTTATCAAATTCAGGAATCCTTACTGCTAAACCCTATAACTAGATAAGCAAATTCTCTGATCTGCTGGGCCTCATGGCGCAACGGTAGCCCGTCTGACTCCAGATCAGAAGGTTGCGTGTTCAAATCACGTCGGTGTCAAAGATTCTCTTCTTTGAGCGCAAGACTTTATCAAATTCAGGAATCCTTACTGCTAAACCCTATAACTAGATAAGCAAAATCTCTGATTCGCTGGGCCTTGTGGCGCAACGGTAGCGCGTCTGACTCCAGATCAGAAGGTTGCTATAATTAGATAAACAAATTCACAGAATTTCAGGGCAAAATACACACAAGTGCAGGACCTCGTGGCGAAACGGTAGCGCGTCTGACTCCAGATCAGAAGCTTGCGTGTTCAAATCCCGTCGGGGTTAAAGAATCTCTTCTTTGAGCGCAAGTATTTTATAAAGTTCAGGAATCCTTACTTCTAGACAATATTATTAGATAAGGAAATTCACAGAATTGCAGGGCAAAATCACATAAGTGCAGGAACTCTTGGCGCAACGTTAGCGCGTCTGACTCCAGATCAGAAGGTTTGGGTCAAACTGTCTCTTCTTTGAGCTCAAGTCTTTTATTAATTTAAGGAATCCTTATTGCTAAATTCTATAATTAGATAAACAAATTCATAGAATTTCAGGGCAAAATCACACAAGTGCAGGACCTCGTGGCGCAACGGTAGCGCGTCTGACTCCAGATCAGAAGGTTGCGTGTTCAAATCACGTCGGGGTCAGAGATTCTCTTCTTTGAGCGCAAGACTTTATCAAATTCAGGAATCCTTACTGCTAAACCCTATAACTAGATAAGCAAATTATCTGATCTGCTGGGCCTCATGGCGCAACGGTAGCCCGTCTGACTCCAGATCAGAAGGTTGCGTGTTCAAATCACGTCGGGGTCAAAGATTCTCTTCTTTGAGCGCAAGACTTTATCAAATTCAGGAATCCTTACTGCTTAACCCTATAACTAGATAAGCAAAATCTCTGATTCGCTGGGCCTTGTGGCGCAACGGTAGCGCGTCTGACTCCAGATCAGAAGGTTGCGTGTTCAAATCACGTCGGGGTCAAACAATCTCTTCTGTGAGTGCAAAAGTGTTATAAAGGTTAGGAATCCTTCCTGCTAAACCCTATAACTAGATAAGCAAATTCTCCAATCCGCTGGGCCTCGTGCCGCAACGGTAGCGCGTCTGACTCCAGATCAGAAGGTTGCGTGTTCAAATCACGTCGGGGTCAAACAATCTCTTCTGTGAGCGCAAGTGTTTTATAAAGTTCAGGAATCCTTACTTCTAGACCCTATAACTAGATAAGAAAATTCAAGGAATTGCAGGGCAAATTCACATAAGTGCAGGAACTCTTGTCGTAACGCTTGCGCATCTGACTCCAGATCAGAAGGTTGGGGTCAAACTGTCTCTTCTTTGAGCTCAAGTCTTTTATTAATTTCAGAAATCCTTATTGTTAAATTCTATAATTAGATAAACAAATTCACAGAATTTCAGGGCAAAATACACACAAGTGCAGGACCTCGTGGCGAAACGGTAGCGCGTCTGACTCCAGATCAGAAGCTTGCGTGTTCAAATCCCGTCGGGGTTAAAGAATCTCTTCTTTGAGCGCAAGTATTTTATAAAGTTCAAGAATCCTTACTTCTAGACCCTATTATTAGATAAGGAAATTCACAGAATTGCAGGGCAAAATCACATAAGTGCAGGAACTCTTGGCGCAACGTTAGCGCGTCTGACTCCAGATCAGAAGGTTGCGTGTTCAAATCCCGTCGGGGTCAAAGAATCTCTTAACTGAGCGCAAGTATTTTATAAAATTCAGGAATCCTTATTTCTAGACCCTATTACTAGATAAGGAAATTCACAGAATTGCAGGGCAAAATCACATAAGTGCAGGAACTCTTGGCGCAACGTTAGCGCGTCTGACTCCAGATCAGAAGGTTTGGGTCAAACTGTCTCTTCTTTGAGCTCAAGTCTTTTATTAATTTAAGGAATCCTTATTGCTAAATTCTATAATTAGATAAACAAATTCATAGAATTTCAGGGCAAAATCACACAAGTGCAGGACCTCGTGGCGCAACGGTAGCGCGTCTGACTCCAGATCAGAAGGTTGCGTGTTCAAATCACGTCGGGGTCAAAGATTCTCTTCTTTGAGCGCAAGACTTTATAAAATTCAGGAATCCTTACTGCTAAACCCTATAACTAGATAAGCAAAATCTCTGATCCGCTGGGCCTCGTGGCGCAACGGTAGCGCGTCTGATTCCAGATCAGAAGGTTGCGTGTTCAAATCCCGTCGGGGTCAAAGAATCTCTTCACTGCATGAGCGCAAGTATTTTATAAAATTCAGGAATCCTTATTTCTAGACCCTATTAC
The DNA here is from genome assembly GCF_949152265.1 of Phoxinus phoxinus. Lineage (NCBI taxonomy): Eukaryota > Metazoa > Chordata > Actinopteri > Cypriniformes > Leuciscidae > Phoxinus > Phoxinus phoxinus. The sequence continues at coordinate 30,332,429 of NC_136884.1, read as the reverse complement.
TAGATAAGGAAATTCACGGAATTGCAGGGCAAAACCACACAAGAGCAGGACCTCGTGGCGCAACGGTAGCGCGTCTGACTCCAGATCAGAAGGTTGCGTGTTCAAATCACGTCGGGGTCAGAGATTCTCTTCTTTGAGCGCAAGACTTTATCAAATTCAGGAATCCTTACTGCTAAACCCTATAACTAGATAAGCAAATTCTCTGATCTGCTGGGCCTCATGGCGCAACGGTAGCCCGTCTGACTCCAGATCAGAAGGTTGCGTGTTCAAATCACGTCGGTGTCAAAGATTCTCTTCTTTGAGCGCAAGACTTTATCAAATTCAGGAATCCTTACTGCTAAACCCTATAACTAGATAAGCAAAATCTCTGATTCGCTGGGCCTTGTGGCGCAACGGTAGCGCGTCTGACTCCAGATCAGAAGGTTGCTATAATTAGATAAACAAATTCACAGAATTTCAGGGCAAAATACACACAAGTGCAGGACCTCGTGGCGAAACGGTAGCGCGTCTGACTCCAGATCAGAAGCTTGCGTGTTCAAATCCCGTCGGGGTTAAAGAATCTCTTCTTTGAGCGCAAGTATTTTATAAAGTTCAGGAATCCTTACTTCTAGACAATATTATTAGATAAGGAAATTCACAGAATTGCAGGGCAAAATCACATAAGTGCAGGAACTCTTGGCGCAACGTTAGCGCGTCTGACTCCAGATCAGAAGGTTTGGGTCAAACTGTCTCTTCTTTGAGCTCAAGTCTTTTATTAATTTAAGGAATCCTTATTGCTAAATTCTATAATTAGATAAACAAATTCATAGAATTTCAGGGCAAAATCACACAAGTGCAGGACCTCGTGGCGCAACGGTAGCGCGTCTGACTCCAGATCAGAAGGTTGCGTGTTCAAATCACGTCGGGGTCAGAGATTCTCTTCTTTGAGCGCAAGACTTTATCAAATTCAGGAATCCTTACTGCTAAACCCTATAACTAGATAAGCAAATTATCTGATCTGCTGGGCCTCATGGCGCAACGGTAGCCCGTCTGACTCCAGATCAGAAGGTTGCGTGTTCAAATCACGTCGGGGTCAAAGATTCTCTTCTTTGAGCGCAAGACTTTATCAAATTCAGGAATCCTTACTGCTTAACCCTATAACTAGATAAGCAAAATCTCTGATTCGCTGGGCCTTGTGGCGCAACGGTAGCGCGTCTGACTCCAGATCAGAAGGTTGCGTGTTCAAATCACGTCGGGGTCAAACAATCTCTTCTGTGAGTGCAAAAGTGTTATAAAGGTTAGGAATCCTTCCTGCTAAACCCTATAACTAGATAAGCAAATTCTCCAATCCGCTGGGCCTCGTGCCGCAACGGTAGCGCGTCTGACTCCAGATCAGAAGGTTGCGTGTTCAAATCACGTCGGGGTCAAACAATCTCTTCTGTGAGCGCAAGTGTTTTATAAAGTTCAGGAATCCTTACTTCTAGACCCTATAACTAGATAAGAAAATTCAAGGAATTGCAGGGCAAATTCACATAAGTGCAGGAACTCTTGGCGCAACGTTAGCGCGTCTGACTCCAGATCAGAAGGTTTGGGTCAAACTTTCTCTTCTTTGAGCTCAAGTCTTTTATTAATTTAAGGAATCCTTATTGCTAAATTCTATAATTAGATAAACAAATTCACAGAATTTCAGGGCAAAATACACACAAGTGCAGGACCTCGTGGCGAAACGGTAGCGCGTCTGACTCCAGATCAGAAGCTTGCGTGTTCAAATCCCATCGGGGTTAAAGAATCTCTTCTTTGAGCGCAAGTATTTTATAAAGTTCAGGAATCCTTACTTCTAGACCCTATTATTAGATAAGGAAATTCACAGAATTGCAGGGCAAAATCACATAAGTGCAGGAACTCTTGGCGCAACGTTAGCGCGTCTGACTCCAGATCAGAAGGTTGCGTGTTCAAATCCTGTCGGGGTCAAAGAATCTCTTCACTGAGCGCAAGTATTTTATAAAATTCAGGAATCCTTATTTCTAGACCCTATTACTAGATAAGGAAATTCACAGAATTGCAGGGCAAAATCACACAAGAGCAGGACCTCGTGGGCGCAACGGTACCGCGTCTGACTCCAGATCAGAAGGTTGCGTGTTCAAATCACGTCGGGGTCAAACAATCTCTTCTGTGAGCGCAAAAGTTTTATAAAGATTAGGAATCCTTCCTGCTAAACCCTATAACTAGATAAGCAAATTCCCTGATCTGCTGGGCCTCGTGGCGCAACGGTAGCGCGTCTGACTCCAGATCAGAAGGTTGCATGTTCAAATCCCGTCGGGGTCAAAGAATCTCTTCACTGAGCGCAAGTATTTTATAAAATTCTAGAATCCTTACTTCTAGACCCTATTACTAGATAAGGAAATTCACAGAATTGCAGGGAAAAATCACACAAGTGCAGGAACTCTTGGGGCAACGTTAGCGCGTCTGACTCCAGATCAGAAGGTTTGGGTCAAACTTTCTCTTCTTTGAGCTCAAGTCTTTTATTAATTTAAGGAATCCTTATTGCTAAATTCTATAATTAGATAAACAAATTCATAGAATTTCAGGGCAAAATCACACATGTGCAGGACCTCGTGGCGCAACGGTAGCGCGTCTGACTCCAGATCAGAAGGTTGCGTGTTCAAATCCCGTCGGGGTCAAAGAATCTCTTCACTGAGCGTAAGTATTTTATAAAATTCAGGAATCCTTATTTCTAGACTCTATTACTAGATAAGGAAATTCACAGAATTGCAGGGCAAAATCACACAAGAGCAGGACCTCGTGGCGCAACGGTAGCGAGTCTGACTCTAGATCAGAAGGTTGCTTCTTTGAGCGCAAGACTTTATCAAATTCAGGAATCCTTACTGCTAAACCCTATAACTAGATAAGCAAATTCTCTGATCCGCTGGGCCTCATGGCGCAACGGTAGCCCGTCTGACTCCAGATCAGAAGGTTGCGTGTTCAAATCACATCGGGGTCTGAGATTCTCTTCTTTGAGCGCAAGACTTTATCAAATTCAGGAATCCTTACTGCAAACCCTATAACTAGATAAGCAAATTCTCCGATCCGCTGGGCCTCGTGGCGCAACGGTAGCGCGTCTGACTCCAGATCAGAAGGTTACGTGTTCAAATCACGTCAGGGTCAAATAATCTCTTCTGTGAGCTCAAGTCTTTTATTAATTTCAGGAATCCTTATTGTTAAATTCTATAATTAGATAAACAAATTCACAGAATTTCAGGGCAAAATTCACACAAGCGCAGGACCTCGTGGCGCAACGGTAGTGCGTCTGACTCCAGATCAGAAGGTTGCGTGTTCAAATCACGTCGGGGTCAGAGAATCTCTTCTTTGAGCGCAAGTATTTTATAAAGTTCAGGAATCCTTACTTCTAGACCCAATTACTAGATAAGGAAATTCACAGAATTGCAGGGCAAAATCACATAAGTGCAGGAACTCTTGGCGCAACGTTAGCGCGTCTGACTCCAGATCAGAAGGTTTGGGTCAAACTGTCTCTTCTGTGAGCTCAAGTCTTTTATTAATTTCAGGAATCCTTATTGCTAAATTCTATAATTAGATAAACAAATTCACAGAATTTCAGGGCAAAATACACACAAGTGCAAGACCTCGTGGCGCAACGGTAGCGCGTCTGACTCCAGATCAGAAGGTTGCATGTTCAAATCCCGTCGGGGTCAAAGAATCTCTTCACTGAGCGCAAGTATTTTATAAAATTCAGGAATCCTTATTTCTAGACCCTATTACTAGATAAGGAAATTCACGGAATTGCAGGGCAAAATCACACAAGAGCAGGACCTCGTGGCGCAACGGTAGCGCGTCTGACTCCAGATCAGAAGGTTGCGTGTTCAAATCACGTCGGGGTCAGAGATTCTCTTCTTTGAGCGCAAGACTTTATCAAATTCAGGAATCCTTACTGCTAAACCCTATAACTAGATAAGCAAATTCTCTGATCTGCTGGGCCTCGTGGCGCAACGGTAGCCCGTCTGACTCCAGATCAGAAGGTTGCGTGTTCAAATCACGTCGGGGTCAAAGATTCTCTTCTTTGAGCGCAAGACTTTATCAAATTCAGGAATCCTTACTGCTAAACCCTATAACTAGATAAGCAAAATCTCTGATTCGCTGGGCCTTGTGGCGCAACGGTAGCGCGTCTGACTCCAGATCAGAAGGTTGCGTGTTCAAATCACGTCGGGGTCAAACAATCTCTTCTGTGAGTGCAAAAGTGTTATAAAGGTTAGGAATCCTTCCTGCTAAACCCTATAACTAGATAAGCAAATTCTCCAATCTGCTGGGCCTCGTGCCGCAACGGTAGCGCGTCTGACTCCAGATCAGAAGGTTGCGTGTTCAAATCACGTCGGGGTCAAACAATCTCTTCTGTGAGCGCAAGTGTTTTATAAAGTTCAGGAATCCTTACTTCTAGACCCTATAACTAGATAAGAAAATTCAAGGAATTGCAGGGCAAATTCACATAAGTGCAGGAACTCTTGTCGTAACGCTTGCGCGTCTGACTCCAGATCAGAAGGTCGGGGTCAAACTGTCTCTTCTTTGAGCTCAAGTCTTTTATTAATTTCAGAAATCCTTATTGTTAAATTCTATAATTAGATAAACAAATTCACAGAATTTCAGGGCAAAATAGAAGGTTGCGTGTTCAAATCCCGTCGGGGTCAAAGAATCTCTTCACTGAGCGCAAGTATTTTATAAAATTCAGGAATCCTTATTTCTAGACCCTATTACTAGATGAGGAAATTCACAGAATTGCAGGGCAAAATCACACAAGAGCAGGACCTCGTGGGCGCAACGGTAGCGCGTCTGACTCCAGATCAGAAGGTTGCGTGTTCAAATCACGTCGGGGTCAAACAATCTCTTCTGTGAGCGCAAGTGTTTTATAAAGTTCAGGAATCCTTACTTCTAGACCCTATAACTAGATAAGAAAATTCAAGGAATTGCAGGGCAAAATCACATAAGTGCAGGAACTCTTGGCGCAACGTTAGCGCGTCTGACTCCAGATCAGAAGGTTTGGGTCAAACTGTCTCTTCTGTGAGCTCAAGTCTTTTATTAATTTCAGGAATCCTTATTGCTAAATTCTATAATTAGATAAACAAATTCACAGAATTTCAGGGCAAAATACACACAAGTGCAAGACCTCGTGGCGCAACGGTAGCGCGTCTGACTCCAGATCAGAAGGTTGCGTGTTCAAATCCCGTCGGGGTCAAAGAATCTCTTCACTGAGCGCAAGTATTTTATAAAATTCAGGAATCCTTATTTCTTGACCCTATTACTAGATAAGGAAATTCACAGAATTGCAGGGCAAAATCACACAAGAGCAGGACCTCGTGGGCGCAACGGTACCGCGTCTGACTCCAGATCAGAAGGTTGCGTGTTCAAATCACGTCGGGGTCAAACAATCTCTTCTGTGAGCGCAAAAGTTTTATAAAGATTATTAATCCTTCCTGCTAAACCCTATAACTAGATAAGCAATTTCCCCGATCCGCTGGGCCTCGTGGCGCAACGGTAGCGCGTCTGACTCCAGATCAGAAGGTTGCATGTTCAAATCCCGTCGGGGTCAAAGAATCTCTTCACTGAGCGCAAGTATTTTATAAAATTCTAGAATCCTTACTTCTAGACCCTATTACTAGATAAGGAAATTCACAGAATTGCAGGGAAAAATCACACAAGTGCAGGAACTCTTGGCGCAACGTTAGCGCGTCTGACTCCAGATCAGAAGGTTTGGGTCAAACTTTCTCTTCTTTGAGCTCAAGTCTTTTATTAATTTAAGGAATCCTTATTGCTAAATTCTATAATTAGATAAACAAATTCATAGAATTTCAGGGCAAAATCACACATGTGCAGGACCTCGTGGCGCAACGGTAGCGCGTCTGACTCCAGATCAGAAGGTTGTGTGTTCAAATCCCGTCGGGGTCAAAGAATCTCTTCACTGAGCGTAAGTATTTTATAAAATTCAGGAATCCTTATTTCTAGACCCTATTACTAGATAAGGAAATTCACGGAATTGCAGGGCAAAATCACACAAAAGCAGGACCTCGTGGCGCAACGGTAGCGCGTCTGACTCCAGATCAGAAGGTTGCGTGTTCAAATCACGTCGGGGTCAGAGATTCTCTTCTTTGAGCGCAAGACTTTATCAAATTCAGGAATCCTTACTGCTAAACCCTATAACTAGATAAGCAAATTCTCTGATCTGCTGGGCCTCGTGGCGCAACGGTAGCCCGTCTGACTCCAGATCAGAAGGTTGCGTGTTCAAATCACGTCGGGGTCAAAGAATTGCAGGGCAAATTCACATAAGTGCAGGAACTCTTGTCGTAATGCTTGCACGTCTGACTCCAGATCAGAAGGTTGGGGTCAAACTGTCTCTTCTTTGAGCTCAAGTCTTTTATTAATTTCAGGAATCCTTATTGCTAAATTCTGAAATTAAATAAACAAATTCACAGAATTTCAGGGCAAATTTCACACAAGTGCAGGACTTCGTGGCGCAACGGTAGTGCGTCTGACTCCAGATCAGAAGGTTGCGTGTTCAAATCACGTCGGGGTCAGAGAATCTCTTCTTTGAGCGCAAGTATTTTATAAAGTTCAGGAATCCTTACTTCTAGACCCTATTACTAGATAAGGAAATTCACAGAATTGCAGGGCAAAATCACATAAGTGCAGGAACTCTTGGCGCAACGTTAGCGCGTCTGACTCCAGATCAGAAGGTTTGGGTCAAACTGTCTCTTCTTTGAGCTCAAGTCTTTTATTAATTTAAGGAATCCTTATTGCTAAATTCTATAATTAGATAAACAAATTCATAGAATTTCAGGGCAAAATCACACAAGTGCAGGACCTCGTGGCGCAACGGTAGCGCGTCTGACTCCAGATCAGAAGGTTGCGTGTTCAAATCCCGTCGGGGTCAAAGAATCTCTTCACTGAGCGCAAGTATTTTATAAAATTCTAGAATCCTTACTTCTAGACCCTATTACTAGATAAGGAAATTCACAGAATTGCAGGGAAAAATCACACAAGTGCAGGAACTCTTGTCGCAACGTTAGCGCGTCTGACTCCAGATCAGAAGGTTGCGTGTTCAAATCCCGTCGGGGTCAAAGAATCTCTTCACTGAGCGCAAGTATTTTATAAAATTCAGGAATCCTTATTTCTAGACCCTATTACTAGATGAGGAAATTCACAGAATTGCAGGGCAAAATCACACAAGAGCAGGACCTCGTGGGCGCAACGGTACCGCGTCTGACTCCAGATCAGAAGGTTGCGTGTTCAAATCACGTCGGGGTCAAACAATCTCTTCTGTGAGCGCAAAAGTTTTATAAAGATTAGGAATCCTTCCTGCTAAACCCTATAACTAGATAAGCAAATTCCCCGATCCGCTGGGCCTCGTGGCGCAACGGTAGCGCGTCTGACTCCAGATCAGAAGGTTGCATGTTCAAATCCCGTCGGGGTCAAAGAATCTCTTCACTGAGCGCAAGTATTTTATAAAATTCTAGAATCCTTACTTCTAGACCCTATTACTAGATAAGGAAATTCACAGAATTGCAGGGAAAAATCATACAAGTGCAGGAACTCTTGGCGCAACGTTAGCGCGTCTGACTCCAGATCAGAAGGTTGCGTGTTCAAATCCCGTCGGGGTCAAAGAATCTCTTCACTGAGCGCAAGTATTTTATAAAATTCAGGAATCCTTATTTCTAGACCCTATTACTAGATGAGGAAATTCACAGAATTGCAGGGCAAAATCACACAAGAGCAGGACCTCGTGGGCGCAACGGTACCGCGTCTGACTCCAGATCAGAAGGTTGCGTGTTCAAATCACGTCGGGGTCAAACAATCTCTTCTGTGAGCGCAAAAGTTTTATAAAGATTAGGAATCCTTCCTGCTAAACCCTATAACTAGATAAGCAAATTCCCCGATCCGCTGGGCCTCGTGGCGCAACGGTAGCGCGTCTGACTCCAGATCAGAAGGTTGCATGTTCAAATCCCGTCGGGGTCAAAGAATCTCTTCACTGAGCGCAAGTATTTTATAAAATTCTAGAATCCTTACTTCTAGACCCTATTACTAGATAAGGAAATTCACAGAATTGCAGGGAAAAATCACACAAGTGCAGGAACTCTTGGCGCAACGTTAGCGCGTCTGACTCCAGATCAGAAGGTTTGGGTCAAACTTTCTCTTCTTTGAGCTCAAGTCTTTTATTAATTTAAGGAATCCTTATTGCTAAATTCTATAATTAGATAAACAAATTCACAGAATTTCAGGGCAAAATACACACAAGTGCAGGACCTCGTGGCGAAACGGTAGCGCGTCTGACTCCAGATCAGAAGCTTGCGTGTTCAAATCCCGTCGGGGTTAAAGAATCTCTTCTTAAAGCGCAAGTATTTTATAAATTTCAGGAATCCTTACTTCTAGACCCTATTATTAGATAAGGAAATTCACAGAATTGCAGGGCAAAATCACATAAGTGCAGGAACTCTTGGCGCAACGTTAGCGCGTCTGACTCCAGATCAGAAGGTTGCGTGTTCAAATCCCGTCGGGGTCAAAGAATCTCTTCACTGAGCGCAAGTATTTTATAAAATTCAGGAATCCTTATTTCTAGACCCTATTACTAGATAAGGAAATTCACAGAATTGCAGGGCAAAATCACACAAGAGCAGGACCTCGTGGGCGCAACGGTACCGCGTCTGACTCCAGATCAGAAGGTTGCGTGTTCAAATCACGTCGGGGTCAAACAATCTCTTCTGTGAGCGCAAAAGTTTTATTAAGATCAGGAATCCTTCCTGCTAAACCCTATAACTAGATAAGCAAATTCCCTGATCCGCTGGGCCTCGTGGCGCAACGGTAGCGCGTCTGACTCCAGATCAGAAGGTTGCATGTTCAATTCCTGTCGGGGTCAAAGAATCTCTTCACTGAGCGCAAGTATTTTATAAAATTCTAGAATCCTTACTTCTAGACCCTATTACTAGATAAGGAAATTCACAGAATTGCAGGGAAAAATCACACAAGTGCAGGAACTCTTGGCGCAACGTTAGCGCGTCTGACTCCAGATCAGAAGGTTTGGGTCAAACTTTCTCTTCTTTGAGCTCAAGTCTTTTATTAATTTAAGGAATCCTTATTGCTAAATTCTATAATTAGATAAACAAATTCATAGAATTTCAGGGCAAAATCACACATGTGCAGGACCTCGTGGCGCAACGGTAGCGCGTCTGACTCCAGATCAGAAGGTTGCGTGTTCAAATCCCGTCGGGGTCAAAGAATCTCTTCACTGAGCGTAAGTATTTTATAAAATTCAGGAATCCTTATTTCTAGACCCTATTACTAGATAAGGAAATTCACGGAATTGCAGGGCAAAATCACACAAAAGCAGGACCTCGTGGCGCAACGGTAGCGCGTCTGACTCCAGATCAGAAGGTTGCGTGTTCAAATCACGTCGGGGTCAGAGATTCTCTTCTTTGAGCGCAAGACTTTATCAAATTCAGGAATCCTTACTGCTAAACCCTATAACTAGATAAGCAAATTCTCTGATCTGCTGGGCCTCGTGGCGCAACGGTAGCCCGTCTGACTCCAGATCAGAAGGTTGCGTGTTCAAATCACGTCGGGGTCAAAGAATTGCAGGGCAAATTCACATAAGTGCAGGAACTCTTGTCGTAATGCTTGCACGTCTGACTCCAGATCAGAAGGTTGGGGTCAAACTGTCTCTTCTTTGAGCTCAAGTCTTTTATTAATTTCAGGAATCCTTATTGCTAAATTCTGAAATTAAATAAACAAATTCACAGAATTTCAGGGCAAATTTCACACAAGTGCAGGACTTCGTGGCGCAACGGTAGTGCGTCTGACTCCAGATCAGAAGGTTGCGTGTTCAAATCACGTCGGGGTCAGAGAATCTCTTCTTTGAGCGCAAGTATTTTATAAAGTTCAGGAATCCTTACTTCTAGACTCTATTACTAGATAAGGAAATTCACAGAATTGCAGGGCAAAATCACATAAGTGCAGGAACTCTTGGCGCAACGTTAGCGCGTCTGACTCCAGATCAGAAGGTTGGGGTCAAACTGTCTGTTCTTTGAGCTCAACTATTATTTCAGGAATCCTTATTGCCAAATGATATAATTAGATAAACAAATTCACAGAATTTCAGGGCAAAATTCACACAAGCGCAGGACCTCGTGGCTCAACGGTAGTGCGTCTGACTCCAGATCAGAAGCTTGCGTTTTCAAATCACGTCGGGGTCAATGAATCTCTTCTTTGAGCGCAAGACTTTATAAAATTCAGGAATCCTTACTGCTAGACCCTATAACTAGATAAGCAAATTCTCTGATCTGCTGGGCCTTGTGGCGCAACGGTAGCGCGTCTGACTCCAGATCAGAAGGTTGTGTGTTCAAATCACATCGGGGTCAAGCAATCTCTTCTTTGAGCGCAAGACTCAAATTCACATAAGTGCAGGAACTCTTGACGCAACGTTAGCGCGTCTGACTTCATATCAGAAGGTTGGGGTCAAACTGTCTCTTCTTTGAGCTCAAGTCTTTTATTAATTTCAGGTATCCTTATTGCTAAATCCTATAATTATTAAACAAGTTCATCGAATTTCAGGGCAAATTTCACACAAGTGCAGGACCTTGTGGCGCAAAGGTAGCGCGTCTGACTCCAGATCAGAAGGTTGCGTGTTCAAATCACGTCGGGGTCAGAGAATCTCTTCTTTAAGCACAAGACTTTATAAAATTTAGGAATCCTTACTGCTAAACCCTATAACTAGTTAAGCAAATACTCAGATGAGATGGCATCGTGGCGTAACAGTAGCGGGTCTGACTCCAGATCAGAAGGTTTGGGTCAAACTGTCTGTTCTTTGAGCTCAACTATTATTTCAGGAATCCTTATTGCCAAATGATATAATTAGATAAACAAATTCACAGAATTTCAGGGCAAAATTCACACAAGCGCAGGACCTCGTGGCTCAACGGTAGTGCGTCTGACTCCAGATCAGAAGCTTGCGTTTTCAAATCACGTCGGGGTCAATTAATCTCTTCTTTGAGCGCAAGACTTTATAAAATTCAGGAATCCTTACTGCTAGACCCTATAACTAGATAAGCAAATTCTCAGATGCGCTTGGCCTTGTGGCGCAACGGTAGCGCGTCTGACTCCAGATCAGAAGGTTGTGTGTTCAAATCACATCGGGGTCAAGCAATCTCTTCTTTGAGCGCAAGACTCAAATTCACATAAGTGCAGGAACTCTTGACGCAACGTTAGCGCGTCTGACTTCATATCAGAAGGTTTGGGTCAAACTGTCTCTACTTTGAGCTCAAGTCTTTTATTAATTTCAGGTATCCTTATTGCTAAATCCTATAATTATTAAACAAGTTCATCGAATTTCAGGGCAAATTTCACACAAGTGCAGGACCTTGTGGCGCAAAGGTAGCGCGTCTGACTCCAGATCAGAAGGTTGCGTGTTCAAATCACGTCGGGGTCAGAGAATCTCTTCTTTAAAGGGCACCTATTATGGAATTTTGAAATTTACCTTTCATGTAGTGTGTAACATAGATCTAAGTGAACAAAAACATCCTGCAAAGTTTGAAATATGAAAGTGCACCGTATATAAAGTTATTGTCTTTCAAAAGTGAGAGTCGACTCTGAGTCATTTTTATGAATCGTTAGAAGACCGAAGCTTTTTCTCTGACTGGATGACGTCAACTTGTCAAGTTATTTGAATACGATACGCCCACTTATTGCGCTCCAAGGCCAGCAGGGAAACTTGAAAACATCATGGCGACGAGACGCTGTGTTCTGAAGTGCGACTCCCAAAAGCCAACTTTTTTCATCTGCCCAAGGAGGAGCATTTGAAGACTAAGTGGCTACAATTCACTATACCACAGAAGTATAGTCCGAGCCTTGTGCATTGTTCGCGTCATTTTGAAGACGATTGCTTTTTAAATGCAATCAAACTTGGATTCGCGAGCTGGCTGATATTGAAGGAAGGTTCAGTTCCAAGTGTATTTGCATCAGTTTCCTCCTCCGTATCACAACCTGTAAGTGTTATTAATAATTTTTGCTTTTATATTTTATGTAGCATGCTTAATAATTATTTTGTTTGTTGTGTAAGCACCGTTTAGCTTCTAGGTCTTCAATGGCAATTGTATTGAGATATGTGAAGTGTTTGTCGTTGTTTTCGGAGTTGTCTAAAGAATAGAGTAGGCTACTAATACCTCGTAGTAACGTAACTGCATTTTTTTTTTTTGTAAAAACGTTATGTTTATGCATCGGGCTAATGCAAACAAAGACTGATTGTGCTTTTACAATATGAACTCTGGGCTATGCTCGCTAACATAACATTAAATTCTTTATCTTATTTTTCGTTTTTTACTACAAACTATAAAGCAGTGGACTATAATCATTATTATAATATAATTTAATTGATAAAAGCATCATTGCACTCCGTGTTAAAAATAAGTATTATCTCTGTAAACACTGCTGGGTCATCTGACCAATCAACGCAGATTAGCGTCGCGCAAAGGAGGGGTTTGAAAAACGAGTCGTTGAACGAATCATTTGGGAGTCGGTGAGCAAATCAGGTAAAAATAAATGTATATTATACGAAAACAAAAGTGTTTTTTGTCATTGCATGCATGTAAAACTGTTGTTGGGGACTCCCACAACAACATTAGGAACATTTTAAATGTCATAATAGGTTCCCTTTAAGCACAAGACTTTATAAAATTTTGGAATCCTTACTGCTAAACCCTATAACTAGTTAAGCAAATACTCAGATGAGCTTGGCATCGTGGTGCAATGGTAGTGCGTCTGACTCCAGATCAGAAGGTTGGGGTCAAACTGTCTTTTCTTTGAGCTCACCTTTTATTATTTCAGGAATCCTTATAGCCAAATTATATAATTAGATAAACAAATTCACAGAATTTCAGAGCAAATTTCACACAAGTGCAGGACCTCGTGGCGTAACAGTAGCGGGTCTGACTCCAGATCAGAAGGTTTGGGTCAAAATGTCTCTTCTTTGAGCTCACATTTTATTATTTCAGGAATCCTTATTGCCAAAGTATATAATTAGATAAACAAATTCACAGAATTTCATAGCAAATTTCACACAAGTGCAGGACCTCGTGGCGTAACAGTAGCGGGTCTGACTCCAGATCAGAAGGTTTGGGTCAAAATGTCTCTTCTTTGAGCTCAAGTCTTTTATTAATTTCAGGAATCCTTATTGCCAAAGTATATAATTAGATAAACAAATTCACAGAATTTCATAGCAAATTTCACACAAGTGCAGGACCTCGTGGCGTAACAGTAGCGGGTCTGACTCCAGATCAGAAGGTTTGGGTCAAAATGTCTCTTCTTTGAGCTCAAGTCTTTTATTAATTTCAGGAATCCTTATTGCTAAATCCTATAATTAGATAAACAAATTTACAGAATTTCATAGCAAATTTCACACAAGTGCAGGACCTCGTGGCGCAACGGTAGCGCGTCTGACTCCAGATCAGAAGGTTGCGTGTTCAAATCACGTCGGGGTCAAAGAATCTCTTCTTTGAGCGCAAGACTTTATAAAATTCAGGAATCCTTATTTCTAGACCCTATAACTAGATAAGGAAATTCACGGAATTGCAGGGCACATTCACATAAGTGCAGAAACTTTTGGCGCAACGTTGGCGCGTCTGACTCCATATCAGAAGGTTGGGGTCAAACTGTCTCTTCTTTGAGCTCAACTTTTATTATTTCAGTAATCCTTATTGCTAAATTATATAATTAGATAAACAAATTCACAGAACAATCTCTTCTTTGAGCGCAAGTATTTTATAAAGTTCACGAATCCTTACTGCTAGACCCTATGACTAGATAAGGAAATTCACGGAATTGCAGGGCAAATTCACATAAGTGCAGGAACTCTTGGCGCAACGTTAGCGCGTCTGACTCCAGATCAGAAGGTTTGGGTCAAACTGTCTCTTCTTTGAGCTCAAGTCTTTTATTAATTTCAGGAATCCTTATTGCTAAATCCTATAATTAGATAAACAAATTCATAGAATTTCAGGGCAAATTTCACACAAGTGCAGGACCTCGTGGCGCAACAGTAGCGTGTCTGACTCCAGATCAGAAGGTTGCGTGTTCAAATCACGTCGGGGTCAAAGAATCTCTTCTTTGAGAGCAAGACTTTATAAAATTCAGGAATCCTTACTGCTAAACCCTATAACTGGATAAGCAAATTCTCAGATGCGCTGGGTCTCATGGCTTAACGGTAGCGCGTCTGACTCCAGATCAGAAGGTTGCGTGTTCAAATCACGTTGGGGTCAAAGGATCTCTTCTTTAAGCACAAGACTTTATAAAATTCAGGAATCCTTAGTGCTAGACCCTATAACTAGATAAGGAAATTCACGGAATTGCAGGGCAAATTCACATAAGTGCAGGAACTTTTGGCGCAACGTTAGCGCGTCTGACTCCAGATCAGAAGGTTGGGGTCAAACTGTCTCTCCTTTGAGCTCAAGTCTTTTATTAATTTCAGGAATTCTTATTGCTAAATTCTATAATTAGATAAACAAATTCACAGAATTTCAGGACCTCGTGGTGCAACGGTAGCGCGTCTGACTCCAGATCAGAAGGTTGTGTGTTCAAATCACGTCGAGGTCAAAGAGTCTCCTCTTTGAGTGCAAGACTTTATAAAATTCAGGAATCCTTACTGCTAGACCCTATAAGCAAATTCATAGAATTTCAGGGCAAAATTCACATAAGTGCAGGAACTCTTGGCGCAACTTTACATTTAGTCATTTAGCAGACGCTTTTATCCAAAGCGACTTACAACTGAGGACTACAGCAAGCGAGTCATCGTGAAGAGGCAAAAAATAACGCAAGAAGTGCTCAAAATACAAAGTTCAGGCATTGCTCAGAGTAGCATAAGCTAAAAAAGGGAGGATTAAAGGAAAAGGTTTTTATTTTATTTTATTTTTTTATGTCAAGTGCTCACGGAAGAGATGAGTTTTCAGTTGTCTTTTTAAATGTAGTCAGGGAATCTGCATTCCGGATGAGGGTAGGGAGATCATTCCACCAGCATGGAACCGTGAATGAGAATGTTCTGGAGAGTGATTTTGTGGCTCTCTGTGATGGTACCACGAGCCGTCGCTCATTGACCGATCGCAGGCTTCTGGTAGGGATGTAGACTCGTAAGAGCGAGTGAAAGTAGGAGGGAGCTGAGCCTGTGGTCGATCTGTAAGCAAGCGAGGAAAGATGATACTTGGTTGAAGGCAACTCGTTCAAGTGTTTTCGCAATGAATGGTAGGAGAGAGACAGGTCTGTAATTCTCTAAGAGTGATGTGTTTAATGTCGGTTTCTTAAGCAGTGGAGTTACCCCAGCCAGCTTGAATGCTGTAGGAAAAGTGCCAGTGTGGAGGGATGAGTTGATGTGTGTGAGTGCTGGTAGAAGTGTGGGAGAGATGGCTTGTAGAAGGTGTGAGGGGATGGGATCTAGAGGGCAGGTGGTAGGGTGACTGGAGAGGAGAAGTTTAGATACTTCTTCCTCGGTTAGTGGAGAGAAGGAGGAGAGAAGGTTTTTGGGAGTGGGAGAGGTTGGACTGGGTTCCTGTGTGTGTGGAGCTGAGAACTGACTGCTGATAGTTGTTGTTTTGATGGTGAAGAAGTTAGCAAAATCATCAACAGTTAAAGAGGAGGTGGGTGGTGGTGGAGGTGGACAGAGGAGAGAGTTGAAAGACTTAAAAGTGTTTGTGTGTTAGCGGTGCTGTTGATCTTGTTGTGGAAATAAGAAGATTTTGCAGCATGAACATCAGCAGAAAAGGAAGAGAGCAGAGATTGATACATACTAAGGTCAGTTGTGTCTTTTGATTTGCGCCATTTCCTCTCTGTTGCCCTGAGTTTAGTCCGGTGTTCACGAAGAACCTCGGATAACCAGGGGTTAGAGGGAGTAGTACGTCCTGGCCTGGAGGAGATAGGGCAGATATTGTCTAAAGAAGAAGTTAAAGTGGAGCATAAAGTATCTGTTGCGGTATTAACATCCAGAGATGAGAATTGTGAGTGTGAGAGGAGAGGAGAGAAGATGACACAGCAGAGGAAAGATGGGAGGGAGAGAGTGAGCGCAGGTTTCTTCTGAAAGTAACTGGTAGGGGGGTTGGTGGAGCATGGGTAGTGAGTTGAATATTGAAAGTTATGAGGAAATGATCAGAAACGTGGAGAGGTTTCACCAAAATGTTGTCCGTGATGCAGTTGCGTGTGTATACCAGGTCCAGTTGGTTGCCTGATTTGTGAGTACCTATGGTGATGAGCCGTTTGAGATCGAATGAGGCTAGGAGAGAGATGAAGTCTGTTGCATTCGGCTTCTCTAGATGAATGTTGAAATCACCAAAGACGACAAGTGGGGTGCCATCCTCAGGGAAAGAAGACAGCAGCACATCCAGCTCCTCTACAAAGCTTCCCAGTTGACCTGGGGGGCGATATATGACTACAATATGGATCTTAATGGGAGTTGTAAGTGTAATAGCATGATATTCAAACGAGTAGTTATTGCATAGAGAGGGTTGAGTATTTCCAATTGTTAGAAATGAGAAGACCTGTGCCCCCACCCCTCCCAGACTGGCGAGGAGTGTGAGAGAAAGAGAAGTTGTTTGAGAGAGCAGCAGGGGTAGCTGAGTCTTCTGGACGAATCCAGGTCTCAGTTAAGCCTAAAATATTAAGAGTAGAGTGAGATGCAAAGGCTGGAATGAAGTCAGCTTTGTTGACTGCTGACTGACAATTCCATAGACCCACAGAAAGAGAGAGAGGTGTGTGTGAGGATGAGAGAATGGGACGCAGATTAGCAGTATTTCGCTGCCTTCTGTGCGTGATGAGAGAGCGTTGTCGAGAGACAACAGGAATGTATTGAAAGCACGTTGAGTAAGGGAAATACTATACCAGAGTGAAAGGAAGAGGGAGAATAGGATACTTAAGTGCCTTTTAGGTGTCCTTGCTCGATGGAGTCGCGCAGGTAGAGTCGATGGTCTTTACCCGAGTCGGTCTTCACACGAGGAGAGCTGAACGCTTCCGCTGACGCTTCCGCGACAGCGCGCACACTGCAGAAATATAGTGCTTTCAAACGCCTGAGTGAGGACAGCTGTCTCTCCAAGTAATTAGCACAGCAAAAGCAAATAATCCGAAAATGGGAGAAATCGAAACTGCCTGTTGGACAGCGCTACACTTAAGTGCTATAAAATTTAAACTGCAATACTTTTCAGACGCGGCTGTTATTTAAAGTAGGAATGCGTCTAATTAAAATACAGATTTGTTTGAAGGTAAAAATGTTCAAATAGCGAGAGAATCGAAAATAGCCCTACCTTCTGGAAAATAATACACTGAACAACACGAGAACTGGATATTAAGAAAAAACCCACTTGCCTCGCTCTTGTCGTATTCACAGACTGACCGCTCGTCCTGGGTTTCACACAAGTGCAAGACCTCGTGGTAAAACGGTAGCGCGTCTGACTCCAGATCAGAAGGTTGCGTGTTCAAATCACGTTGGGGTCAAACTGTCTCTTCTTTGAGCTCAAGTCTTTTATTAAATTCAGGAATCCTTATTGCTAAATCCTATAATTAGATAAACAAATTCACAGAATTTCAGGACAAAATTCACACAAATGCAGGACCTCGTGGCGCATCACGTTGGCGCGTCTGACTCCAGATCAGAAGGTTTGGGTCAAACTGTCTCTTCTTTGAGCTCAACTTTTATTAATTTCAGGAATCCTTATTGCTAAATCCTATAATTAGATAAACAAATTCACAGAATTTCAGGACAAAATTCACACAAATGCAGGACCTCGTGGCGCAACGGTAGCGCGTCTGACTCCAGATCAGAAGGTTTGGGTCAAACTGTCTCTTCTTTGAGCTCAACTTTTATTAATTTCAGGAATCCTTATTGCTAAATCCTATAATTAGATAAACAAATTCACAGAATTTCAGGACAAAATTCACACAAATGCAGGACCTCGTGGCGCAACGGTAGCGCGTCTGACTCCAGATCAGAAGGTTTGGGTCAAACTGTCTCTTCTTTGAGCTCAACTTTTATTAATTTCAGGAATCCTTATTGCTAAATTCTGACTCCAGATCAGAAGGTTGCATGTTCAAATCACGTTGGGGTCAAACTGTCTCTTCTTTGAGCGCAAGTATTTTCTTACAGTTTTTTTCTGAATGCTTAAACCCTAACTGTGATTCTTATAGCACAATTTCTATAACTATTAATACTTATAGCAAAACCACTCACTCAGTTTGAGTGTACGTACAATCCACTGCACAGCACTCTTTTTGCGGAACTGTAAACACAACTCACTGCTTTACACTCAATTTCCAAATGATCAACACACTCCTAGCAAAACTATACACATTTATGGCTATTATTTACACATGTGAAAACTGTTTTGGATAATTAGGTCACTTTGCAATCTTAGCACTATAAATAAGCAACAGGTAAGCTGTCCGTGTGGAGTAAAATGGAGGGAGCAGGAAGAGTGAGAATTAGAGGAGGCCGAGGAAGAGGATGTGGAGGTGAAGAAGTAGGAGAAAGAGGAGGAGGAAGAAGACGTGGAGGTGAAGAAGTAGGAGGAAGAGGACGCAGAGGTGAAGAAGCGAGAGGGAGAGGATGACAAGGAGGTGAAGTTAGAGCAAGAGGAGGACAAGAAGGGGGAAGAGGAAGGGTAAGAAGAGTAAGAAATAGAATAACTGATGACATCAGAGCTACAATAGTGGACCATGTAATCAACCATGGGATGACCCTGAGGGAAGCTGGCCAACGGGTTCAGCCTAACTGGAGGCGCTACACTGTAGCAAGCATCATAAGGACATTTTGAAATGAGAATCGGTTAGTACAGTCACTTTTCACTAAGTTTTGTAGCACTGCCATAGTCTAATGAGAAACACAACAATACCATACATGTAAAAATACTGAAATTATTAATTTACAGAATTGCTAGACGTCCAGATGCTGGGGCAGTGTTTCCGCTATATTCATTCTGCCGTGGTGGGCCGCCACACCAAAAATCCTCCCGCCACGGCTGCAGCTTCTCAGTGAGCTCCGATATTGTGCATACTATTGTGTTATTGTTAAGCCCCACTAAAAGGCATAAAAAACATTGTGAAGCACCATAAAGTTTTCCTGCACTATATTCCAAGACTTCTAAAGTCATTCGATAGCATAATGTTAAAGTTAATGAAATTAAGTAAAAGTTAATGAAAACTCATCTCTCCTTAGTCATTCTCCATTCACAATTCAAACAGCGCGTCGCGTTCGGTTACGAGTAACACGATGACACTCTCTAAGATCAATGTTCACATTATTATACTTTATTTGTAGATAAAGGTCTATGGTTTGCATAAAATGACTTTATCTTACTGGAGTTTATTGCGTTAGTTCTGTTAGATTACAGCACTGGAGTAGAGAGCACTATGAATTGTTCTTCATGCGCACTGTAACTGAAATTTAAAACTGTTAAAAGAAAAGGCTCAATAACTGACTTCGAGTTGCTTCAAGTGCATCATTCGGCGCACGGGATGCACATAATCGCTTTGCCGCTGTAAATTGAAACCTTTCATATTATAACTAGAAAAACTATTTTTCGATTCATCGTTTTTTTAAATGTGGTCAATTCAATATCGATTCTCAAAGGCTATGAATCGATTTTTTTCCCCATATTTATTTATATATCACCCAAAAGCCAGTATTAGTTTTCCTACACTTCATAGGCTTGCAGCCTCCATGTTACTCTAATGCAGTGAGATTTTGTGTTTGTTTTATCTTAAACATAAAAGAACCTGATCCTGTTTGATCAAGGCATGAGACTGTTTTTCATCTTGCATCAAAATCCTGTCTATGCATTGTATGCATTTGATATACAGTCCCCTCCAAAAGTATTGGAACAGTGAGGCCAATTCATTTATTTGTTCTGTAGACTGAAACCATTTGGGTTAGACATCAAAAAATTAATATGAGACAAGAGAACAACATTTCAGCTTTTATTTCCAGGTATTTACATTTAGATATGATACACAACTTAGAAGATATAACCTTTTGTTTAAACCCACCCATTGCTCATGCGACCAAAAGTATTGGAACATATGACTGACAGGTGTGTTTTGTTGCCCTGGTGTGTCCTGTTACATTGATTATTCAAACAATAAATAGCACTGAATGTCTGCGCTCAGTTTCAGATTTGGGTTTTGCCTGTAAAGACTACATTTATAATTAGACGTGTAACCAACATGAAAACCAGAGAGCTGACTATGGGCGAAAAACAAGCAATTGTGAAGCTGAGAGAAAATGGAAAATCAATCAGAGCGATTGCACAAACATTGTCCATAGCCAGTACAACCATTTGGAATGTCCTGAGGAAGAAAGAAACCACTGGTGTACTAAGTACCAGAACTCGAATGGGTAGACCAAGGAAAACATCAGCAGTTGATGACAGAATGATTGTGAGATCTGTAAAGAAAGACCCTAAAACAACTGTTAGTGACATCAGCAACAACCTCCAGAGGGCAGGAGTGAAGGTATCTCAATCTACTGTTCACAGAAGACTTCATGAACAAAAGTACAGAGGCTTCGAGCTCAACTGTGAAACACGGTGGAGGTATTGTCATGGCTTGGGCTTGCATGGCTTCTTCTGGGACGGGCTCATTAATCGTTATTGATGATGGAACACATGATGGCAGCAGCAAAATGATATCAGAAGTGTACAGAAACATTTTGTCTGCCAATTTACAGAAAGATTCAACCAAACTGATTGGGAGATCCTTCATCATGCAACAAGATAATGACCCAAGACACAGTTCCAAAACAACAAAGGAGTTCATCAAGGGCAAGAAGTGGAAGGTTTTAGACTGGCCCAGTCAATCTTCAGACTTAAACCCTATAGAGCATGCATTTTACCAGCTAAAAAAAAGAGACTAAAGGTAGTAACCCCCCAAAACAAACAACAACTGAAAGAAGCTTGGAAAAGCATTACAAAAGAAGATTGCAAAAGTTTGGTGATGTCAATGGGTCACAGGCTTTATGCAGTTATTGCAAGCAAAAGATTTGCAACTAAATATTAAGTCTTATTCACTTTAATCTATTTTAAGTTAATCTGTTCCAATACTTTTGGTCGCATGAGCAATGGGTGGGTTTAAACAAAAGGTTATATCTTCTAAGTTGTGTATCAGATCCAGATGTAAATACCTGGAAATAAAAGCTGAAATGTTGTTCTCTTGTCTCATATTAATTTTTTGATGTCTAACCCAAATGGTTTCAGTCTACAAAACAAATAAATGAATTGGCCTCACTGTTCCAATACTTTTGGAGGGGACTGTATATGGTTGGGTTCTGTTTTAATGTACCCAAGTGTACCTAAAATAATAAGAGTTTAATATACTGGCTCTTAATTTCTTTTTATTAATTAACCACTCGTAAACTTATGTTCACTGTTCTTTTTTATAAATATAGGTTTTGTGTTAAATCTATATTCATTGAGTCGAATCGAGAATCGAAATTGAATCGAATTGAGAGCTTGCGAATTGAAATCGAATTGGAACATCTGAATCGATACCCATCCCTAATTATAATACTTAGGGGAGGTTTAAACACCTGGGGCAAGGGGGCGTGGACCATGGGAATATCACTCATGGGCGGCGCCCCTCCCCCTGGGGTAATGGGCCTGCCACCACAGCTGGAAAAAATCCTAGAGGAAACACTGTGGGGGCAGAGGAAGAATGTTCACTCCAGAACAAGATATAATCAATATGGTGATTGCAAATAATTCCATAAGGCTACGAGAAATACAGCAGCGCATAATTGAGGATGACACCACCTTCCAAAACATACACAGTGTGAGCATTTCAGTATTACAGTTTTTCTCAATTGTTTACACACAAATACTGGTAACTTGAGAAACAATGACCACAACATGTAACTCATGCACCAACCCCCTGAACCCATTCTGCTAAACTACAAGCACAATTCATGCTTTACACTCAAATTGCAGTTCTAAAACTTTTTTCAAAACACTACACACAATTCTCTGCATTTGGGACAATTTCAATGCAGAAAATCTCTATACTAGTTTTCACAAGGAACACACTGCCATTCAAATATGCACACTGACTCATCACATGTTTAAACACCTGTCACACAGTTTAACAATTAGCAAACAGAGCTTTAGCATAAAAGACCATAAGTATAGGGATGGCTGACGCGAAACAGTCGTTCAGAAGCTTTTCGAGATCCCGAAGCGCAGATGTTTCGAAACACTGATCCGAAGCGTGATTCAAAACACCCATGTCACGTGACTATGGCCAAACGAAGCCTCGAAGTGTTTCATCAGGTGTGAGCCGCCGAATCAGCGTTTGATTGACACGGTCGGGAACAGACCACACATCTGTATAAAAGTGAAATCAACGCATATTGACCTCATGGGTTTTTGTGAGAGGAGTTTGATTTTGAGATAGCGGATTTTTGGTGATATAGTGATTAGTTTTAGGCTTACATTTAAATTTACACATTGACTGATAGGCTAGAGACAGACAGAGTATATATAATGACACATTAATAGATGCATAGATAGAAATATATATATAGACAGATAGATAGATCAATAGATAGATTTATACATACATAGATTAATAGATAGATACATAGGCTTCCTCATTTGTAGGTCCTTGCAAAAAAATATCTTTGTATGCCAACAACAAGTGTCCCTTGTGAGAGGATATTTTCAAAGGCTGGAGAAATTATCTGTAAAAAAAAAAGAAGTAGGCTAAGTCCTTTCACAGCAGATAAATGAATATTTTTGAATAAAAATCTATGAAAAGGTTAGACATTGTGGCTTGATTTCTTTTATTAATATTAATTTTTCATGACCAAAATAACATTATGCACAGTGAGGAGCCTACAGGTTACAAGCTTCGCATATTAGAAAAATACAATAATAAAAAAAAAAACTCATTTTTTAATGGGTTAGTTGTCAATGTTGTTTCAGATCAACACCTGCAAATGACCACTTGGTGTCACCGTTGAGACGGGTGTCGGATTGTTTCACGAAGCCTCGACACAATATGAAACATTTGCTTCAACTGTTTCATTGTTTCACGAAGCCTCGATCTGCCCACCACTACATAAGTATAGGAGACCATACGTCTCAGTGGAAATCCATGACATGCTGAGTCCCTCAAGGCTCAATTCTTGCACCACTCCTATTCAACCTGTACATGCTCCCAATGAGCCAAATAATGAATAAGAACCAAATCTCTTACCACAGCTATGCAGACGACACACAGATCTATTTAGCCCTATCGCCTAACGATTACAGCCCCATTGACTCTTCTTCTTCTTCTAGGCAGATGACTCTTTTGTAGTATACCGCCACCAACTGTACAGGAGTGTGTAATACCATGAACGAGGGCAAACCTTGCTTCATTTTCTGAAACCATTAACCTGTTAAGCTGCAACGCCACTTTTGAAAAATCCCCAGAAATGGCATACGTAAACTGAAACAGATACAGTTCATGAACCCTTTGCACGAAAAGCACAAGTATGATCTCATTTGAAAGCTTACACCTTGCAGTTTATTGTAAATGAAGAATTAATTATTGTCATAATGAAAAAAATGTGTTATAAATAGCTTCAAAGTTTTGTAAAGTTATTACTTCCACTTCCGTTGCCAAAATGCGCGCGCAACTATTTGATCACGTGGGCTGTAAAAGGGTCTATAGAAGGTCATAAAATTAAGTTTTTCAAACTTTTGTATTCTGACTGGTGAGAACTTTTCAACAGTGTATGATAAAAAAAAGACTCCTTATGAGGCTTTTACAGACCACATTTCAAGTAAAGCAGTCATTTTCCACACCACTGCAATACCAAGTTTTTGTGTTTGTTATTTCATAACCACTTGCCTAACCGAGTACTGCTTTAATGATGACTCAACACTGTCCTCCATCAGCCTGGTGGGTGGTCAAAACATGACTATACATTCATAAATTATTACTAAGTGATATGCCAATTATTTACAAATATGTTTTAAATTATCTTTTAAAAAAATAGTAAAATCATGAAATAAATAAAATCAGATCATTAGTAGATGGTTACGTTATTAGTCCTCCTAGTTGATCTATTAATCTCTGGATGTCAAACTTGTTTTAGCATTATCTCAATCAATGGTTAAAAAATTGTCAAACTCATGGTAAATCATCAGTATATAATTTATTGATGCATCATAAAGTTATAAGAAGGTCTGTGTTCAAAAGCACAAACATGCAAGTGTTAAAGAAATGTTTTAAAGAAAAGTAATTCATTCGTTGCCAAGCAAATAAACATTTATGAATGACTTGCAGTCAGGGGATTGCAGTGGGTTATGTTAAAGGACAAGTTCGGTATTTTACACTTAAAGCCCTGTTTACAGATCGTATCTGATGAAATAGAACGGTTAAGATTAAAATTTGGACACATGCTCCTGTCGCGAGAATTTTAGTTTTATTTAGCGTTTGTGGACCTATTTTGCCAAACGCGTCACACCCAGATTCTTCCGTTGAGAGCTTGAATAATAGACACCAGTTGGTGGCGATAATGCACCTTTGCCGATTGCAAGCAAACCGCTGGCATTTCATTTAATACACAGAAAAAGCAGAAGAAGAAGCGGCGGAGGAATAACGTACCTCACACAGCACATTCAATACAATCAATGGAGTTGGACAAACACTACGATAAAAGCTGTTGGAATGCATCTTTTTCAGCGTTTTTTTTTGGGACCGTATCAGTGAACACCCCTGACCACTCGGTGAGTTTCACGTCTTTGTAAACGAAAGTTTAATGTGTTTTAGGAAGGAATCTGCCAGTGCACATAGACAACCATTGTGGGGGTGGGGGGGAAAGCTAAATAAAACTAAAATTCTCGGGACAGGAGCATGTGTCCAAATTTTAATCTTAACCGTTATATTTCATCAGATACGATCTGTAAACAGGGCTTTAAGTGTAAAATACCGAACTTACCCTTTAAGTCCTTTCACTCTTCAGCACAGACTTGTTCTGTGTGGGATCTAGTGATAATGTGAACCAGTTTTACCTTCCACTGAAGCTCACATCAGGTGCACAGTGGTTAAAGACTACATGTGTGTCGGAGAAGACCCTCACCAGTCTGCACTTACACTGCAGTAAACGCATGAATAAATCATTACACAAAGCTTTCTGCATCCCCTAATCTCAAGCCTAAACTATTCATCACACATAAACATGTATCATATCATTTATAGATCTTGCTGTTACAAATAATGTGTGTAACGCGATCTCATGAGCGTATCAGTACGTTAGGTGTCGGTCTGGCATACTTGCATTTGTATAAACACTAACGTAGAAATATTTACTTTATTCTACTTTTCCCCAGAATGAATTTTCATGTGGACTTTAAGGTTTCCAATTTGTTTAAAAGTATTTCCACACCGTTGGCATGTCAAAAGGTTCTTTTCGTCGTGAATGATCATGTGTTTTGTAAGGTTTCCTTCGCTAGTGAAACTCATGCCACACTGTTGGCAGGTGTAAGGGCTCTCTCCAGTGTGAACTATCATGTGTCTTTTAAGGTTTCCTTTTTGCCTGAAACCATTTCCACACTGAGAGCAGGTGAAAGGCTTTTCTCCAGTGTGAATTCCCATATGGACTTTAAGGTTTCCTTGTTGACTGAAAACTACTCCACACTCTTGGCAGGGGTAAAGCTTCCTTCCAGTGTGAACTCTCATGTGAACGTCAAGGTTTCCCTGCTTTTTGAAACTTAGTCCACACAGGTGGCAGGTGAAATTACCAATATTCCCGGTCTTTTGAGCCATTTTTCGTGAGGAAGTTGTTTTAGTCTGTGAGCAATTCAAAGACCTTTCTTCTTTCTCTTCCATTTCATTCCAATCTTGACTCTCCTCTTTCAACGGCATCAGATCTGAAGTGAAAAAAAGACAGAAAAGTGAATCCCAGTTCAATGCCACAAAGCACAAACATTTAGACCCATAAAACATTAAAACTAATAACATGCATGTTAGATCCTATACACCAGGGGCCTGTACCATGATGGTAGTTGAACAAACTCAGGGTTACAGGATTAGTTTCGAGTTGACAAAACCAAACCAATCAAACCAGGCTTTGTTGGTACCATGATGCTGATCATCAACTTTTTCTGTCAGCTCAGGCTTTGATCCTGAGTTTAGGTTGTTAGGTGTGACATCAGTAGCGAACAGCCAATTACATGCTGAGAAAGACTGAAACTCCACTTCATTTCAGGCGCCATTGGATATGCGTCAAAATCTTGTGTTTATTTGTGATACTCAATGATGTATTATGGTCTAACCTGTATTATGACTGACATTTGACTGTTTTGTTCCTTTTTTAGATAAAAGCGTCTTCTAAATATGTAGCCTTGTAGACTGATAATAATAATGATAGGCTATTTATTATTATTAGCGTTTATAACTTTAAATTACTTAAGACAGTAATATGTTTTATTTTTATACCTAACCTTTTACAGTTTTGGAAATGTTTGTAATTTTTTATGTCTTTTTTTTTGTTGCTTATTCTATTATACTGAGGGTTTTTTTCTCCCCTAAAAAAAGGACTTTAAAAGATACAAATAAATGTCTTTTTTTTTGAAAATGCAAGAAATTTTCCTTTTTGAAAAAAAAAAAAGTTTAAACGCAATGCACTGCATCCTGCACCTAAACAGTTGGCCTGGTTGAATGAGTCTGGACACAGACTGGGGGAGGGGCCACAAATCTGTGAGTACAGATTACAAACCCGTGGGAACGGATTGCGAAAGCCTGGGCACGGTTTATGAATTTGTGGGTACAGATTGCAAAAACTGAATGCACGGTTTACAAATCTGAGAGCGCGGATTAGAAACTCGTGGTACGATTTATTAATCCGTGGGCACGATTTGTTAAACCGAGGGAACAGTTTGAGAATTCGTGAGTACGGTTTGTAAACTGTGCGGACAGATTGCAAAACCGTCGCCACGGATTGTTTTTTTCCTCTCCCACAGGTGACTTCCCGGGCTCCGTACGCTGCATATAACTACAGCTATACAACTAGTTTAAAATTAAGAAACCCCAAGAAAACAGTAAAAACTGTAAAAAAAAAACAAAAACATTATGTGTACATGTGATTTATTTTAACCCTCTGGGGACCATTCCAGTCTTGACCAGCAAATGTTACAAATACACATTATTAACCCTCTGGAGTCTAAGGTGTTTTTGGGGTCCTTGAGATGTTTTGATATGCCCTGATATTTGTATTTTTTTCAGTTGCTTATAAACATATTAATGGCAAAGGTGTAATTACACTCTATTTAGCACCAACATGGCTATCATAATATGTGAGCAACATATACATGTTTGCATTTTTGAGAGAATATTATTTATGCGTGGTTATTCAAAAAACTCAAACTTAAATTTTCTGATGTAAGACCACAAACGACCAACTTCACATATTCCCACAATACTTTTGACTAATGGATGTTGTCGCCTAGAGTGTTTACTTCAAAATGATCTGAAAATCAATCGGGCTAATCGTTCACATTAAACAATAGATTGATTTAAATTTTGTTAGACACTTTTTGTTTGGAAAGGCAATATGCAGGTGGGCGTGAATGATCCAACAAGGTCATGAATAATGTCCTCATTCACACCTGAAGACAAAGACCTGCTAATGCTGCATACTAATGAGCATTTCATTCAGGTGTCACTGAGCCACAAGAAAGAATGCAAAGACAACACACACACACACACACACATATATATATATTACTACAGAATTGGTTCAGAGTTGGAAACATCTTGAAAAAAAGTGTATTTTTCCACAAACTGTGTATGCTTGCAAATTGTATAATATCCAAGGTAAACATTTCTAGTAATTGTGCAGTTAATTCTCATTCGTATTTTCAGAAAGTTTTGGATGTAGGCTATCCTCTCCTCAAATTTGTCACTAATAAAACACAAAAATAAAAAAAATCTATCCAAAATGGAAAAAAAATCATATTTCCTCTGTAACATATCGTCTTTTATAATATATATTAGGGCATAAATGTTAATTTGCAGTTTAATATGTTGCTTATACAAAGACATTTTATTTCAACGTATTCAGTCGATTTTTACTCATCTCAGTAGGCAATATAGATAGTTTGCTAAAAGCTAAACTAAAGGTTAATTCATTCACACACAGACACGCGCGAGCTGTAGTAAACAAACGCATGCATATGTGCCGTGCATTCATTCAAACACAGAAACGCGATTCAAATTTAAACAGTCTTTTGCGGTTTACAGACACCATTTCATATCGCGATTAGAACAAAGCACTTACTGATGATCTGCAGCTGGATCCGTTGTTAGGCTACTCCAGCACGTTTGAGGTAAAATTTCCAGGATTATCATGATATTATTATTCCTCACAGCGAGTGTGTTTTCCAGCGGTTGTGGGCGTTGACTGGTTTGCATGTGTTGCCTCAGATTATCTGCGTTTGAATAGCGCGCGCTCTCCATGGGCGTGTCAAATTAGCAGAGTAATGAGCTGCCAGAACGATAATGAGAACGGCTGATCTCTCTCTCTTTTTATATAGATTACATAAACAGAGAATATTTGTTTTAGTTTTGAATGAGATAATTTAAAACTACACACTTAAATGATTATAGAGATATATATCTCATGTCTGAGTGAATAGTATTCGCTGAGTTTTGTTTAAGTTTAGAGACGTGCACTAGAAAAAGTTTACGGAGACGGAGCCACGTGTAACAGCCACGTCCAAGTGATCTGAGGGCGCGAGCGCATCCTGGTGTGTGACGTGTACGCAGACTGGTGCATAGATGTATACACTAGATGTCGCCTTGGCTACGGCAGTTCATTGGAACGAATGTCTTTAATGCGAAATCTAGTGTATATATATATCTATGCACCAGTCTGCGCACACGTCACACAGAAAGAAGCGCCCGCGCCCTCAGATCACTTGGACTTGGCTGTGTATAAGAGGTAAAAACGATATAAATACTGTTCGTTTTCTCACACAAACCGCTCATTTCGTGTCTTAGGCCATCAATGTGTACTTACGATGGGGAATTGTTTTAATTTGGACTTCTCTGTGCATGCTCTTTGAGACAGTGACCGTAGACCTGCATGATATGACTGTCAGACAAGAACGGTTTGACCTAAAAATATCAAAATTGAAACTACTGTGGAAAAAAAGACACCTACATCTTGGATGCCCTTGAGGTAAGATAAAACATACCAAAATTTAATTTCAAAGTGAACTATCCCTTTAAGTAGGCCTACCACTGGTTATAAGACATTACATTAGATGGTACATTAGACCAGCCTTTCTCAAACTTTTTTCAGTCAATGAGAGACGTGAGCCTGGTGCGACGCACACAGCCGCCCTATCCTGGCAGGGATGGATGAGAGGCAGACACGGAGCTCCTGGTCCACAGTCCTCAGTCGCTCCCTGTACTTGTTCTTGATGTACGTCAGGCTTGAAAAGCTCAGTTCGCACAGATAAGTTGTGGAGAAGGGTAGCAAAATAGCAACAGCGCTACTTGAAGCCACTGGATACACTTTTTTTTCACTGAAAATCCAAAACCTGTCCAATTCCATGTCACCAAATCTAATTTTCCATGTGCGGTCTTCCCTGATCTCCATCAGTTGCTCCTGTGTTGGCAGTGGCCAGTCCTTTGCAGTCTCCAGCGCGCTTGAACTCCAAGGATCACGGACCCAGTCAAACTGTGCATAAGACTCCGATGGAAAATAATGATTAAATCGCTCATCGAGAGATTTCAGATGCTGGCTTATGAGATCAGAAAGTGTACTGATGTTTACATGCACATTGCACAGGGGAAACATATCCAGCCTGCCCTGTCCCACAAAGGAACGCCAGAGTGTGAGCTTAGATCTGAAGCCACGCAGTTTGTTAGACGAGGAGAGGAGGTTTTCTTCTTTGCCTTGCATTTTAATGTTCAGCTCATTGAGGTGCTTAAAGATGTTAGCCAAATACGCAAGTTTTAGGCACCATTCCTCATCTGCGAGCAGCTCTGCATATGCAGATTTTTCTTCTGTCAAGAAGACTCTGAGTTCTTCTCTTAACTCGCACAATCGGCCCAAAACCTTCCCCCGTGACAGCCAGCGGACTGCCGTGTGTAGCAACAAGCACTGATGCTCTGCCCCCATTTCCTCGCACAGAATCGAAAACAGACGGCTCTTTAACGGGCGCGCCTTTATGAAATTAACAATGTCCACTGCTCTATCAAGCACGTCCGAAAGTTCTTGTTCAAAAAGTTCGGATGTCAGGGTTTTGCTGTTTGGCCCTGCTAATGAAACCTTTGGCAAAGCCCGTCATTGCAGCTGCACCATCAGTACAGATACTAATACAGTTCTTCCAACTCAATCCTCCCTGTTCAATATACTCAGTTGTCACACGGTAAATTTCTTCTCCTGTTGTTTTGTTTGTCAGCGGTTTGCAAAATAAAAAATTCTCTCTAATACGGTCCCCATCCACAAACCGAACATTTGCCAAGAGCTGAGCGTGCCCACTCACGTCCGTTGACTCATCAAGTTGTAAAGAAAAATGTCCACTTGTCTTGATTTTCCCCAAAACGACATCTTCAATGTCCACAGACATGTCATTGATTCGCCTCCCTATTGTACAATCCGACAGCGGGACCTTTGAAATTTATTTTGCAGCTTGAGGCCCTAGCACTATTGCTGTACATGCTGGCATAATTACAGTTTCTGCAATAGTGTGAGGCGTCTTTGTTTTAGCTACTATTTCAGCTACAAGGTAGCTAGCTTCCAGAGCCTTCTCCGAGACTTTAGCGGATTTAATCATCATTTGTTCTTGACGGCTTTGTTGACTTTTCATTCAAACAAAATATTCAATGTCCTACTGCTTTTTTGTATTTATTTACTGAACGTTTAAACTCACTGTTGTTTGTTGACAAGAAAAAAGAACTTCGCAATATACTTATGGCAAAGTTTTTTTTTCTTTCTACATTTAGGGGTAAAACAAAGTTCAAAATACGTGCGCAGAATTCAGTGCTGGTCCTAGACTTCTGGGGGCCCTAAGTGTACACTCAACAAACGACAGTGAGTTGAAAAGTTCAGTAAATAAATAAAAAGCAATAGGACAAATACAACAACAACAAAAATATATGAAATGAACAATTTAGCCTGCTTAAGGCTTTTCTCAAGAGTGAATTCTCAAGTGCCGGTCAAGAATTCCTTTTCGGCCAAAACTTTTTCCACACTGTTGGCAGGTGAAAGGCTTTTCTCCAGTGTGATTTCTCATGTGATTGTTCAGGTGTCCTCTTTGAGTGAAACTCATACCACACTGTTGGCATGTAAAAGGCTTTTCTCCAGTGTGAGATCTCATGTGGACCTTAAGGGCTGCCTTTTGAGTGAAACTTATGCCACACTGTTGGCAGGTAAAAGGCTTTTCTCCAGTGTGAATGCTCATATGGATTAAAAATTTTCCTTGATGCTTGTAACTTATTCCACACTGTTGGCAGGTAAAAGGCTTCTTTACAGTGTGAACTCTCATGTGGGTTTTAAGGTTTGTTTTTTGCCTGAAACTCTTTCCACACTGAGAGCAGGTGAAAGGCTTCTCTCCAGTGTGAGTTCTCATGTGCCTGTTAAGGATTCCTTTTTGAGTGAAACTTATGCCACACCGTTGGCAGGTAAAAGGCTTTTCTCCAGTGTGAGATCTCATATGGATTCTATTTTTTACGCGCGTAACGCGTCTTTGCATTGACTTAACATTGAAATCACTCGCGCCTGACGCGCTATTCACGTCCGGTGTGAACGCACCCTTACACTTTCACACGCCACACATCCATTTCCTCACGCACAGAAAAATCGCGAAGCAAAGAGGACACGGAGACCGACAGACAAGACAGAGCAGGTTACTTATGATATAAAAAGTCTCAGCTCTCAGATTCTGTCAATTTTATTACGAAATTCAAACAATATTTTTTCCCGCTTGTAAATGTGACGTGACATATCCTATAGTGCATCAGTTCAAGCGGCACGTGAACCGGTCATCTCTAGGCTACTAGTGAATAAACACGAATGAACAATGTTGAGAGATACATACAAATTACCGAAATGTATATTCCTCATACTCATACATAATATCGATCAATCAGTGTTTTTCAACTGCGAAAAGAGGTCAATAACAGCTGGAGAACAATTATGTCATAACATTTACCTCAGGAAAGCCATTTAATGACCATATATAGAACGTTCGTTGGCTAGAAAAAAGAGCTATATAGAGTATTTTGCTAAATATGTGCACTATATTACATATTTATTATATATTTTTTTACATCATTAAATAAAGTTGTTATAATAAACGCATTATATTTAATTTGAGTTATTTTTAACCTTAAATTATAGGCTACTACCAGCTGTTATAGGGCTCTATATTTACAGCATTAGGTGAGGGGGTTTTTTCTTAAGAAAATGAACACCCATCTTGTGTACCTAATATTTATCCAAATGAGTCAATATTATCAAATCACAAGAATTGAATTGAAATCGTGAAATTTGTGTCAAGCAATAATACAAAACCATAGCTTACCAGAAATTGTAGGTACCATCTAAACATTGTACCCCATTAAATTGTAAAAGATTTTAATTTTTTTATGTCCAATGTAATCCCTCACCTTTTTCTAGTTATATAGGGTTTAAATGCATATTTTGCCTGTCATTTAACTAAGGTGGAAATGTGATTCCACCTTATCACATTTAGAGGAGAGGAGAGGAGAGGAGGAGAAACTTCTCCGGTGGAAACCCAGTTTAAATCGCTGGTTGGTTGAGCAAATTACCTATCACAATGCATTATTTTACAGCACGTGTTTTGAAACTATTAGCGTTGAATTTCGCATGACGTCACATGTAATGGGGTGTACAATAGTGATGATGATGTGAATAATTGCATGACAATTTGTAATATTCTTCTTATTAGTATTATGATTTTGATTATTAATGACGCTTATTGTTATTTAGAAGAAGAATGTCGTTGTTATTATTATTATTATTTGTATTAGTATTATTATTTAAAAGAAGAAGAATGTCATTTTAATTATTTTGTCAGTCTGAATTATGTTTTGGTCATTGAAAGCCTTTCATTACTGAACCCAGTCCGTGCGCACCTGCCGGCTTAACTCACAAAAATAAACACTGAAGTTTATAATTTCTATGTTGTTGTTGTTTTACAGTGGGTCATAATATATCATATCTTTAGTTTGTCAGTGCGTTTTGTGGTGTTAGGAATTGTTTTTCTGCGCATTTCAGCACTAACTCAAAACGTGCGTACATGTACACCACCTCCTGAGCTGGCGTAGGATTTGAGCGTGCCGTACGCCAACGTCCATATTGATAAATCGCAAAGTCACCGTGGTTTTGGGTGTACGCTGGAAATTTGGTGTACGCACTTTTCATAAATGAGGGCCAATAAGAGTTGGGGTACGACCATTCAGTTGAACGGTCAGGATTTCAAACGAGGACGGCTTTGAGACTGAAACTGGGTTTCTTGCGATAGATTAGAGCGAGACCGGGGCGTGGTTTGCAGGTGTAAACAAACTCAGTAGGTAATGCATGGTTAAGATGGAAGTAATCCTAGGGGCTGTTGCCAGGTCTCAGTAAGACACAGAAAGTCGAGTTTTGAATCCAAGATGATGTCCGCGATTAACAGGGCTTTATTGGAGAGAGATCGGGCATTAAAGAGGAGCTAGCTAGCAGAGGAGCTAAAACACTATGGTTAACCTTTCTCTCTATGTTGTGGGGTGTGCGGGGACCAGTAGACCAGAAGGAGCTGATGGAATTAGAGTTATTGTACGAGAAGTTCCTGCGGGATCCACGGTGGATGCATTTTGGTCGGCGGAGAATGTCACGATGACTGAGACAGAAAAAGATCCCGTGGAGCGTAATCGAAGCCGGTGGAGTTCTGCTGCTGAGTAAGAGCCGTGGAATTACGATAATCCAATGGCAGGATAATCCATAGTAGCATTTTAAACGTCCACATATTGCCGCCTTGATGATGCTGCAGGATCGCCAAAAGGCTCCGACAGCAGGCAGTAGACAGGCGGCGTTTACAGTTGACGTGGAAGCAGTCAGCAGCAGGGTAAGCCGAGAATATTGCCAAACATAGACCGCAAATACCACAGCGGTAGAGGTATTTCAAGTTTAATAGTTTACTTAGCATATAGTCCAAGCTGTAATTCAAAACAAACGTCCGGTGAGCAGCGGCAGCAAGACACGCCAGCGTTCACTCAACCAACACATTTTTCTGCTCTGACACTTTGCAGCAGGAATCCGTTCACTGATCGCATGAAGATGGCGGAGGATTCATTGCGCAACCAAACCTAAGCGTCTGATAAATGTTTTATCTTGTAGAATGCACGCTCAGCACCGCCACTCCCTATACACGGAGCAGTACCCACAATCACGAATCCGAAAGTAAAACGTGAGCTCCCTGATGCACGCAAATTAGGCTACATACAATAGCCTACCTCCCAATATCAAACCTATCTCTGGACAGTGTAGTTGTGGCTCTGCTCTCTGTTTTGCACTTTAAATATCAAGAGAGTACTTTGATGATGGTTGCATCATCTGTTTGCACTTAAGACTAAGAAAAAACTGTTAATACATGTATTATTTATACTGTTTATATTTCTGTTCAATTTGTGGATAAAGTTAAATTAGGAGTTCACACACAGCCTCAATCAGAAGTTCTGAAAGATCATAATTCATGTACAGTCAGGTCTGAAGAGACACATTCATACTCGTACAATATAACTGAAATACAATAAATCATTACAAGATGATTAGTTAAAACATTTCAAAATGCACCGGCAGACTATTTTTCCAGTCATGAATTTTGCCATTGAGGGTTTATATAAAATACTGTGCAAAATCTCGTGTTGTGAAATAAGGGTCTCGTCACACCCCTACTATTCAGAGAACATGGGTTACGCAAGTAACCCGTGACGTTTTCCATAGCCAATAGCGCTAGCTACTTTATCAATAGCCCCCTTTCAAATGACATAATATGGGCAGTTTAATAGCTGGACAAATAATCACAGAGCTGAAAAGGTCTAACATGGAGAAAATGGACATCTTCACAAATAAATAGGCAGATTTGAAGGGTTGATTTACTCAAAAAGATTTAGATGTTTAGTGTCAGGTCATAAATTCCTAAAATAACATTAGAACTGATGGCTTTTTATTAAAAAACTATTATTAATTAAACTTGTTTATAAGTTTGTAAATATTTTACAAAAGTTTAGGCCCTCTCTGAGGCCTTACTAACACATAAAAGTGCCGATATATTGTTTTAATTACTAACTTAGAATGTTTTTATTAAATTGTGATGTTAAATACAAATTTAGTCGTATTAAAAAATATATAGTGCTTAGTTAATAGAGGGTATGCATTGACATAATTTCCCCACTGTAACACGCCCCCTCAGCCAGACTGAGTGGTAAAAAAGCTGCTGCATGACTGGATTTAATAGAGGAAACTGCGAAAACGGGAGTAAAACAAATGATTACTCAATATAGTGTTCCTTACAATCCAGTGGTCCATGGATACTGACATGGAGCCAGGAATCGTGTTGACGTTCATGTGCCTGATTTCAACGCCCGGGAAATAAGTGTTCATTTACACTTGAAATACATGACAATACTATACAGAGGGAATGATTTTATCTGAAAAAATTCAACAAAGGGTGAATTGCCCTAATGTGGGACATCTAAGGTCTAGTGTTTGTAGGTCCCCCATAAATACATGATTGACAGTGAAACTATGGGTTAGACAAAGCTGTGGTGTCATGTGATCAAAATCACATGACCTATCAAATGTCCAATCATATTTGAGGGTGGAGCAATCATCAAACAGGAGGCACCTTGTGAAGACCATCCGAAGGTTAGTGACAGAGTTACCCTACTACCAGCCGCCGGAGGACAAAGCCTCCCTCCTATGATTTGACTAGCGATGCCCAATTTTCTTTCATCAAAGAGAGAAGGGTTAAGAACAAAGGGAACAAGGGGGAAAAGCAAAAAACTACAAAGAACACCAGACAGGTGAACCAGGATGCTTGTGCTATCTGCCAGCATTCGTACGGTAACATAGAACTGGCTTTCTTGTCCAGTCTGTTCACAACGGTTCCACGAAAGCTGTGCAGAGAACAATGGGGTTATAGATGATAAAGGTGTCTTGACATGCAAGGACTGCTTGTTTCCAGAACTGTAGGAGTCCAAAGTAAACCTCTGCAGTTTGTTTTTATTAAGGCAGTTCAGGTTGGAGAAAAAGACTGTTAGGATTAAACATTTTCAACTGGAGTTAACAGCACGTTTATGAATTAAAGTTTGTTCAAGCTGTGTTTGTTGTTAAGTAAACTGAACTAGATAAAATTGTACTATTGGTCTGATGATGTTCAGTTATCCATGTTTCATCCATCCATAACCAAGAGAATTACTAACTAAGATTTAAGAGAGAATCTAAAATAAAATAAGACTTTACTATTCTACATGTATCAATGTGATTTTTGGTCTTTTATCATGGATTTTTCAGTGTCCCACATTGGGGACACAACTGTCCCACATTAGGAAGCTGCAGATTGTCTCAGACTTGCAACAAGAGCACTAATATGTCTATAATTTCTCTAATGAATGGGTTATCTGAATTTTCTCTTTTGATTTGATTAGGACATACTGGTTTTTTAAAAATGGTTTTGGGTGTGGATTTAATGTTTTGGTTACACATCGCAATATGTCACCGAAGTCTGAAGTGCAAAAAATATCCCACATTAGGGCAATTTACCCTATTGACAAAATGATAACTGCAAATCCACGTTTTGCTGCCTGGAGTCCAGTTGTTTCTATGAATTGCAGCGATCCATTTGTTTCTCTGTTCTGTAGCTTTTGGCAGTGTAAAAATATACCTCAGATTTCTTGTCAAATCTATTTGTACAGTCAATGTCCCGTTTTAGATGCGTTTTGTTTTTCACTGCATTCACGCTGAAAATCATAGGCTGCTCAGTGTTTTTGACACTCGGTGGTTGTAGTCACTTCAGCCGACGGTGACGTCACACTAGGGGTGTGCGATATCACGTTTTTTGATCGTGGACGATTAAAATGCCTCCACGATCTGCTTTTGAAGAAATATCGTAGTATCGTGTTACAGCGCATTCTATCAGTTCAGTTCTGGCACCTCCATCTCAACGCGACATACATTCACACATCACATGTTAATGCAGCGGTAGAGTTACACTCACGGGACACTGCAGTACAAGTTCATCATTTGCCTGTACATTAAAGCTTTGCCTGTCAAACATTTAATTTGCGTGCTGTTGCGCAGTTCTAACTAACATGCGCTTTTCTGAGCGCATACACCCGTGCCTGACTACTGGACCAAGTTATCTTTCAAGTCTTATTGCGTAAATACTGTCAAATACATACACACAAGGTTTACATAAACACAGTTGGTTATGTCTAAAGCATACCTGCAAACTCAGAAGGTCTGAAAAAGGTTACATTACAAATTGTAGGCTAACAGTAACAACACAATTTGCTGATCTCACGTTAGCTGACTAGCCGACAAGCTTACTTACTTACCAATATAACGTTAATGTTAAACATGTTAACTAACAACAACGTTAGAGAAAACAATTATATTGTTGACAGATAACAGGACTTAGGCTAACTCAAAAGTAATCAGTGTCCAAAGCATGAATTCATCCACGGGAAAGCTGCAGCTAGGGGTGCGGGCGCTGCCGTTATCTTGACTGTGATTGGCCAAATGACTCGTGTGAAGACGACCCCCCCCCCCCCCCCAAAAAAAAACCAACTCTTCGGATCTACACGATTCACGTGGATGACATTTTCCCATTCAAAACGGCGATTTTCGCCGAAAAGCGACTAGTTTGCAGGTATGCTAAAGTGAAAGCACACATTTGAGAGAAAATAGGGTGCGTGTCCATTAGGTGCGCCGGTCTTAAAGCGACAGTAGGCCTAATAGTAAACATGCTGCCGCTTGTCCTTAAAGGGATAGTTCCCCCAAAAATGAAAATTGTCATGATTTACTCACTCTAATGCTGTTCCAAACTTGTATTAATTTATTTCTTGTGCTGAACAAAAAAAAATATATATATATATTGATAATATATTGAAGAAGGTGGCTATCCAAACAGTTGCTGGTCCCCATTGACTTCCATAGGGAAGAAAATATAGCCAACTATAGAAGTCACTGTGGACCAGCAACTGTTTGGATACCCACATTCTTCAACATAACTTTTATTTTCAACAGAAGAAAGAAACTTATTCAGGTTTAAAACAACTTCAGAGAGTAAATGATGACAATTTTCATTTTGGGGGGAACTAATCCTTTAATGTTAATAAAACAGCAAAACACAAAGAGAAAATCACTCACTGCTCTTGACTGAGAACTTTAAAAGTAGCTTTAATAGAATCAATGTATAATTTATACAGTGATGTCTATGTAGTGTTTTATTTTTATATTTGTTCATTTAATTTCTTTTAATTTGAATGCTACTGTTAAATACACCTAGCTGAAAAAATAAAGCACTGTTTATTTCATTTGTATATTATGTTGTGTAGGCTATTTTTATTTGCGCCACTCAGTTATTGTTACTACGCCCGTCAAACAATTGAGAACCAGACACATAGCCATGGCTGGGTTGAGCTCCATACATTAAGTGATTGGTTTTGGAGTAATGCAGCAGACATATCCTCCAGTGCACGACAGAAAGTATAGGCCTAGACAGAATAGCGCACGGGAGCACATGCATTAAACAGTTTTGTAAAATTATATATCAATAATTTTTATTTGATCATATATCATTTTACAAAACTGTTTAGCGCATGTGCTCCCGTGCACTATTTCCGTCACAACACTGCAATCAGAGGACGCGCTGAAACCATGTGACTGTGATTATTTGTGACTGTGTGACTGTGTACCTGTTCAACCACATCAAAGTTTCGTAATTAGTAAGTCCGTGCTTTTTCTCTTTTTTTTCTCTTGTTTGCTGACTGATGAAAAAATACAAATGGTTGACTTAAGCTTCATATGAAAGTCACGTTGAGGTAAATTAAGGACAGTCCTGTTCCTGTATTTCATCTCCTGTATGACAGTCTTTCAGCTATATTTTTTATTGTCCTGACCTATTATGAAAAAATCATATTTTGTCCTGTATTTCTTCCCTCCTAAATTGTCTTTGCTAGGTTATCATATAAAAGCGAGTAGTAGTTTGTCACGCGACAAAACAAAATTACCATCCAATCACAATTTGCTATCGATAACTGGAGGAGATCGAGTCAGACGCGGAGAAGTCAAAGCCTGTATAGTCAACCAGGCTCTTCACAAAGTGTTTATCACGTTATTACACCGAGAAAGTTGTGAATAAATAACTCAATGTGGTCTCGCGCTGAATGACACACAACAGAAGCGCTCTCTCAGACAGCGCACGATACCGACTCGTCAGTTCATTTTCTCTTGTCCTATCTTACAAAATGGCAGTGGTGGGCCGTCAGGGCCAGCAAGGCCTTCTCTGCTGGCCTAAACACTATGAGAATCACTGACTTGCACTTTAATATATATTTTTTTATGAATGAGTATTAAATTATTCCCAATAGTCCGTTCTCATAATGTCATAGCTTTTCTCTTGGTTGCGCTGCTTCCAGTAGTGTATATTTATTTTAGTGCTTTTATCCAATCATATTTCAGCCATCATGTGTTGCCAGGGTCAAATATATCTGCTTCGAGGCCTTCAGAATCGATAGTGCGGGCGCCTGTAGCTTAAATGAATGGCAATGAAACTGTTGCTTTAACCAATCAGATAATCGGTCAGATTTGATCAGCCAATCAGATTTCGAGTTGACTGCACCGGGGCCATCTAGCAGGCATACAATAACGTAAGCATTTTCACGCCCTTTGATTGGATGGTCAGAGCGTGTACTATTATTACTGGTAGTCAGAGCTAGCTAACCGCATCTGTAGCGAACTGTGTAAACTAAAATACCTGTAGATTTAATAGTTTTTAAACCCACAAGATAATGTTTATTTCCTTCCTCGACCACCGGCAGGTTCAAACCTACCGGAAAAAATCCCTTATTCAGCTTACGCAGAGTCACGGATCTCTATCGATCTGTCCCGGGTAAAAACAGAACTGACTGCAATGTAAAGTTATGCCAGGACTAATTTTGAAGGCAAAAGTCCCGCTGATCTCAATGATATCGTTCAATAATCTGTGTGAGAGCTTGTGTCGGCTGTAACGTTACACATCGTCATGTTTTGCTGTGTTTTCCCTGTTTAACGTTAACTTACTGCTTCTGTCGAGCAGACACTCTCAGCACTAACGCGAATTAAAACTTATGACAGAAATACGACGGGACAGACTCGACTTTCAGCACATTAGCCTCGATGGCGATAGAAAAGGTTGTTGGGACTGAAAAGCACAGACAACCTGTACAACCAAGTAATTCAAGTCTTTTTGAGGAAATAAATTAGGATGGATTTTGTGTAAAAAAATCAGTTTTGGAGAGTATGTCCAAAAAATCATTATAATGCATTTTTTGCCCCTGTTTTTGTCCGTGCTGAATATGATTTTCTTCCTAATTTTTCTTGTAAATTTATGATCGAAACAACTTCTTTTTTTTCAAACATTAATACTATAGCCATTGAAGGAGACAGAGATGAGGATCCGTTTCTGAATTTATAATCGGAACGCAAGAACCACTGTAACTTACAGAAAAGCCGAACTCAATTGCTCGTTTCTCTCTACCCGGCCTTTCGCGAACTCACCGCATTAACCCTATAACTGCCGGTGCAAAATAAAAACAGGAATTTCACAACAATTATAGAGTATGTGCGTGC
Organism: Phoxinus phoxinus; assembly: GCF_949152265.1. Classification (NCBI taxonomy): domain Eukaryota; kingdom Metazoa; phylum Chordata; class Actinopteri; order Cypriniformes; family Leuciscidae; genus Phoxinus; species Phoxinus phoxinus. Next base: position 30,291,547 of record NC_136884.1, on the reverse strand, counting down.
GCTGCTACACTATTATTAAAAGTTATTAATTCAGGGTGGACATCACTGAAGGCCTAGGTGTGAAATGCACGGCCCGCCACTGCAAAATGGTTATGCATGTTTGTTTCGATTTCAGATCAAAACTGACATGCGAAATAAACTTCCAAGGAGAGCACTTTGCTTAAAGGATAATTCCAGTATTTAACACCTTGAGTCTATATTGTAGTTTGTTTTGGATGAACAAGAGTGGTGGACAACATTTTTTTGACAATGGTTCCTCTCTCGAGTTTTTGACTATAATAGAATTGGCCATGGACCCATTTAACATTGGAGTCAATGGGCATGTCCGAAAATGTCATTAATGTTCGTTTACAAAACTGTTAAACTCACCGAGTGATTAGTGATGTTAGTTGATGTTCCAGAAACAAAAAGTGTTGCGAAATACAGTTTCTGTCGTGTTTTATTCGTCATTTTGTAAAATCCCATTGAATTCTGTTGAAGGACTGAGTGCTCGTTAATATAAATGCGCTACCGGAAACGGAAAGGGGGTTTACATTTGGTCGATGTAGTCGATGTAGGCTAGCGAGCAGAGTAACTGTGCTCCGGGAGAGTAAGCGAAATAAACAAACAAAACCTTGGAAATATTGAAAGACGTGACCACTGACCAGTGCAATATGAAGTTGAACTCGACTGTGACCGTGAGTGTCCCGCGAGACATAAACATCGGTTATCGCCATCAAGTGGTCGGGAGTGTGCTAACGCTTCAGATTCAAATATTGAGCGGAAGTTACACAGTTGTGAAGTGTCTGAAAAAATAGTTCCACTATAGCAAAATAAACGGATTGGAATCATATATTGCGACGATATATTGTTTATAATCATCAACTAACACCACTAACCACTCGGTGAGTTTAACAGTTTTGTAAACGAACATTATTGGCTGTTTTAATGACATTTTCGGACATGCCCATTGACTCCAATGTTAAATGGGTCCATGGCCAATTCTATTATAGTCAAAAACTCGTTCATCCAAAACAAACTACAATATAGACTCAAGGTGTTAAATACCGGAATTATCCTTTAAGGATAAGTATAAACGGACCTGCCCTGAAGCCTATCCATACAGGCAGGACTTATAAAGTTTTTTGTTGTTTTTACAAAGCAGAGAAAATGGCATTGCTCAGACAGAAACTGTCACCTTTGTAAATAGTTTTGGAAATCTGAATATTTCATTATGAAAATATTTGATCATGCTTGTAGCATACTTTAATGAATATTAATTTATGTATAATATGAATTTAATGATATTGAGTATTTTCTGAAATAAATATTTAATAAACCTTTGTTTGATTAAATAAACACGGTGCTAAGCCACTTCCCCATGCCCACCACCACAAGTAAATTCTCCTCCTATGGGAAACACTGGCACAATATCGGATTTGGATCCGTCTCGTCTGACCGATACCCGATCCCGCAAAAAAATTATACAGAGTATCGGATCGGCGCACCTCTAAAAAAAATATAATTTCTGTAGAACTGGACATTTTAATAGGGATTAAATGACGGAGTTCAACTTTGAGAATGAAACTAACCTGTTTGTTCCTCAGTTTCTTCATGTTTCACTCTGAATGTTTCTTCAATCTTCATGTCTTCATGTTTGACTCTGAATGTTTCTTCAATCTTCACATCTTCACTCTCCTCTTTAATAAACGGCATCTTTGTTTGTTCCTCAGTTTCTTCTTGTTTCACACTAAATGTTTCTTCAATCCTCATTTCTTCACTCTCCTCTTTAATAAACGCCATCTTTACGTGGACCTCAGTCACTTCACCAGAAGTGTTTCTGTGTTTGTCCTGTTTAAAATTAGAATAATTAACAGAAAGAAAAATAAATCAAAATTAAATATCTGTGTGTGTCTCAATCAGCTCTAGCTAGGTAGTTCAGCAAACTAGTAAGGGAGTCAGTCAGAATGAATGTACAGTTTATTAAATCAAATTAGCACTACACATTAATAAAATAATGCAAATTATAAAGACACTTAATATATTTGACAGTTTGATTATTCAATGACTTGTAGAATTAGAGACAGAGATATAAATATAACGCTTCGAATCATTTTGAAAAAGTTACTGCTTGCCAGTGAACGAACTGAAACACCTTTGGTTACTCATGAGTTTTCATTGTTATTTTGCTCACACGACTTTAATAAATGTTAGATAAAGCAATGCAATATTGCACGTAATAATGCTTAATTCATTAGGTGTCGCTTGCAAAACTTTGAAAACGATTTTCTATCGCTTTTTAAATGCTTAAAACACAAACCTTTATTCAGCCGAATCACATCACAACAGATGCGGGAGCGCGGCGCCGCCTTATGACGTCACACTCGGATACCAAATTAAAAGTCCTGTTCACACGCTGCTGTCTAAAAACACAAAAGTGTATAGAAATTTACGTTAAAAAATGATATATATAAGATGACAGAGAAAATAGAGCTGAATGTATTGGTGAAATACATTTAATAATAACACAATGGTAAGTTAATAATAATACAGTTCACTTTGACAATTAAAACAATTAAGATTAAAGCAATAACAATTAGTTTGGTGGAGAAATCATGAACAAACCTTCCCATCAGCAAACTAGCAGCAACAACAACACAAATCTTGGGATCACTGCATCATCTGTGCTCTCTGAGAGATTTTTTTAATTTATTTTTTAAACAGGGGAGTTGATCAGTCAAAGAAGAAACAATCTAAAGGGACATTCTCTTATTCCTTCACAAAAACATATAAATCTGTTATAAATCTGTAGTGGTTTCATGGTTTACACAGGCTGACTGTGTATCAATACATGCACAAATTAAGATTCCAACTTAAAGATTCAACCGTATTTGTGTGTGTGTGTGTGTGTGTGTGTGTGTTTATTCGATTAATGTTCAGTCAGTTTCAATAAATAACTAATATGGCACCCCCTCGAAAAAGGCTTGTAACTAGCAATGCCCAACAAAGAGCGAAAATGGGAGGGGAAGCTTAAACTGCGCCTAATTATGTATTCCGCGTTATGTACAGAAAAAGCCGGTGAAACCGTGCCTCTATTTTGAGCTTAAAATTCTCCACCTCTTAAAAGCAGGTGTAACTTAGGAAGCGGGTTTCCTGGCATATGCCTCCTGGTGAAATGGGAGCAGTAATCCGACCAAGACGAAGACATAGGTTAAAGGGATACTCCACTTTTTTTGGAAATAGGCTCATTTTACAACTCCCCCAGAATTAAACAGTTGAGTCTTACCGTTTACTCCGGGTCTGACGGTACCACTTTTAGCATAGCTTAGCATAGATCATTGATTCTGATGAGTCCAGTAGCATTTCTTTCAAAATGACCAACGAGTTTCAATATTTTTCCTATTTAAAACTTGACTCTTCTGTAGTTAAACCGTGTACTAAGATCGACGGAAAATGAAAAGTTGAGATTTTCCAAGCCTATATGGGCAGGAACTACTCTCCTTCCGGCGTAAGAATCAAGGAACTGTGCGGCCGTACCATGGGTGCAGCAGCGTAATGATATGACGAAGCACTTGCCGTCAACAAACCAACGTGACAACCTGCTTGCACAGGGAGCCTTGTAGCATGGAGACATTTGTGAGAGACGATTTAGATGACATTTACTTTGGTGCTGATCCCGAACCGTATTTATTTGAACCGGAATACACTGAAGATGAGCTCAGAACCATGGCTAATCGCACAGGAAACCTAATTTGCCGCCTAAAAAATACACAAACTTAGTCCCGGTCATGTTGGAAGTTACCGAGCTGGGGACTATTTTCAGGTGCTTCGTCATATCATAACGCCTGCTGCACCCATGGTACGGCCGCACAGTTCCTTGATTCTTACGCCGGAAAGAGAGTAGTTCCTAGCCATATAGGCTTGGAAAATCCAAGTTTTACTACATTTTCACTGATATACTTTATCTGTAAAGCTGCTTTAAAACAATGTGCATTGTGAAATAAATTTGCCTTTGACCTAATTTCATTGTACTAGTAGGCTACTAATATTTTTTTCTAAGTTAATCAATATCATAGAAATGCACATGAAACCAGAAAAGTTATGGATTATGCAAAGCATGTATGTATGATGCTTAGCAAGGTGCAATACTGTCAACACAAACCCTTTCTGTCTTTATTTTAGGTGCGCCATCAGTGGACCCATGCCATCCAGATTATGTTCCATCACTTTTCGCTCATAAAAACACCATTGATGGTTCACAGAAGTTGGAGCGATACCAGAGGAGACAGATGAGACCATCTGTGGTTGAGTATATTGATTGACCTTCCTTAGAGGTCACCCATGCTGACCCTGAAGAAGGATGCACTGCTGTGGGTACAGATCTGTCAATGGCAGACATTGACCAGCTACAAATTGAAAACAGTGAATTAAAAAGAAAAATGGCTTCACTGGAGAAGAAACTAGAATCTCAAGAAAAACAACTACAAGATCGTATGATTGGCAGTCTGTCCGATTTTATTTTAAATGATGACAAGCACACTCATTTTTACACTGGTCTACCGTCTGCTTCTGTGTTTTTCACCCTCCTCACTTACCTGACAACAACATGCAACGCATCATCAACCATACTTACCCTTCCCGAGCAGTTTCTTGTGGTCCTGATGAAGCTTCGTCTAGGCTTAACTCATCAAGACCTCGCTTTTCGCTTCAGAGTGAGTTGTGGAACGGTCTCAAACATCGTTGGCTCGATGTAATGGCTAAAGAGTTACAATGCCTTGTCCGGTGGCCATCCAGGAAAGATATCAGAAGAAATCTCCCCACCCTCTTCAAGACTACAGGTTTCCGACAAGTTAGATGTATAATAGACTGTACTGAAGTATTCATTGAGAGCCCAACTAGTTTACAAACACGGGCAGTCACATACTCCCACTACAAATCACATAATACTGTGAAGTTCCTTGTTGGTATTAGTCCAACAGGAGCTATTACATTTTTATCAAAAGTCTGGGGTGGTCATGCTAGTGACAAGGTCATAACAAAAAATTCAGGGTTAATTGACCTTCTTGAACAAGGAGACCATGTAATGGCTGATCGGGGCTTCAATTTTCCTGAATATTTTGCCACCAAATGTGTTCATCTTCTTGTACCAGCATCTACAAAGGTAAGAAAACAATTGACAGGATTAGATGTGACACACTCTAGAAAAATGTCCCGAGTGAGAATCCACATGGAAAGGGCCATAGGAAAACTGAGGACATTCAGGAACACCCTGCCAGTCAGTATGGTCAAACTGAGAAATGATAACAGTCTTTGCACAATAGATAAAATATTAATTGTTTGTGCAGCACTTTCAAATCTGGGGAAACCACTTGTACCAAAATAAAGCAGGACTTAACCACAACTTAAAGGGATAGTTCACCTAAAAACCCTCATGTCGTTCCAAACCTGCAAGACCTTTGTTCATCTTCGGAACACAAATTAAGCTATTTTTAATTACTTAGGCTGTCAATGGAGGGACAGAAAGCTCTCGGATTTCATCAAAAATATCTTCATTTATGTTCTGAAGATGATCGAAGGTCTTACAGGTTTGGAACGTAATGAGGGAGAGAAATTAATGACAGAATTTTCATTTTTGGGTGAACTATCCCTTTAATTTTATACTTTTACCTACGGGATTACTTTTTATTAAATATATTAAAATACCAAACACATGCATTGATATTTGTAGTGTTGCACTTGTATCATAATGTTTCACATGCATTGTAATTATAAAATGAAATGATATGTTCAGTAATGAACACCAACAACTATTGATTAACTGATTTAATGACTGATGAGTAAAGTACTGTAGACTACGATTTCCATTTTTAATGTACTTATGTATTTGCTGTAAAAAGTGAAAAAAGTGATCAAAAAGGCAAGAACAACCTATGCTTTAAGAAAAAGAACAATTTCTCTTGTAAAACTGATTTCAGATCAGCACTATTAAGCTGCGTTTGAGACAATTTTCATGTAGCTGTCACTCAACTGCAGTCTTCCCTCTACAAATGCATCCACAACTTTTGGCAGCATGTGTTTAAAGTAAAAGCTACGTAGCTTATGCATATATGTGGAGACAAAACCATTGTCATAAGGCACATCAAGTTCCAGGTGCTGTACTGGGGTCCAAATAACAAGACAGGATGTTTTCAGCCCGAGACAGTGCATCCCTAACTGTATCTGCCTGTAGTAACCACTGGGGCCTTTTGGGTTGACAATGTACTGCCCGCCCTCCACTCTGATGTCTTGGTTTGTGGCAGTGAGTGGCAGCTTAGCAGCCATATCACCCTGTAGCCCAAGACTGGTTTCCCACTGAAGCTAAGCGGGGCTGAGCCTGGTTAGTACCTGGATGGGAGAATCCTGGGAAAAACCAGGTTGCTGCTGGAAGAGGTGTTAGTGAGGCCAGCAGGGGGCGCTCACCCTGTGGTCTGTGTGGGTCCTAATGCCCCAGTATAGTGACGGGGACATTATACTGTCAAAAGAGCACCGTCCTTCGGATGAGACGTTAAACCGAGGTCCTGACTCTCTGTGGTCATTAAAAATCCCAGGATGTCCTTTGAAAAAGTGTAGGGGTGTAACCCCGGCATCCTGGCCAAATTTGCCCCTTGGCCTCTGTCCAAGCTGGTGTGTGGTGGGGGTTCTGGCGCAATATGGCTGCCGTCGCACCATCCAAGTGGATGCTGCACATTGGTGGTGGTTGAGGAGATTCCCCCTTCCATGTAAAGCGCTTTGAGGTCTCAGATAAAGCGCTATATAAATGTAACTAATTATTATTATTATTATTATGTGCAAGCAATGAGTGTGATAGGGCATTTTACCTCAAGCAGCTTGTCATCAATGATACCATCAGGGCTTGGTGCCAGCCATGGGTCTCCTGCACACACCACCAACCCTTTGTCCATCACTATGCAGCCCCTCTCCCTAATCTGCTCCTTAGAAAGTCCCTCGCTTTCCTTCCCATACCTTGTGGCCACACTCCCCTGGAACTTTGGGAAGAGGTGTTCAGTGAGAAACTTAGCCGGGTCAGTTGTCTCACGCTGAGGCACCTTGCTGGCTGTGCTTGCTGTTATGCGTAGCTTGCGTGCATCATGCCAGAGCGGTTCTATGCTCTGTTTTCTAGTGTTTCTCTCTAGTTCCACCACTTGATCTGGGTTCAGTTTAATGAAGGCATCATAAAATGTTGTGCACTTTGGACAGCTCAGAGCACTACCATGCTCACTGTGGGGCTGAGCTAAGCGTCTGAACACGTTGAGTTCCTCTCCCTGAACACCCTGCTCTCCCTGACTGCTGGTGAAATCCTGACTCAGAGGCTGTGTCTGTCTCACTGCTGTCACACATGACAGAAAAGAGAGCACAGCCTGGCACAACTTCCTAAAATACAGGTGACACTTGAAAAATTAGAATATCGTGCAAAAGTTATAATTTTGATGATTGTGGCTTACAGCTTATGAAAACCCCACATTCAAAATCTCAGAAAATTAGAATATTACATGAAATACATTTTTTGTAAAGGATTTTAAATACAGAAATGTTAGCCTTCTGAAAAGTATAATCATAGATATGTATATAGTTATATAATTTCACCTTTTAATTTGAATTACTGAAATACATGCACTTGTGCACAACATTCAAATGTTTCGAGTTTCAACTGTAAATGGTGAAAAGGGCTCAGAAAATGCATTTAATATATTGAAACTTCTGTTTATATATCCTACTCCCTTAATAAAGGAGTCCAGCCATCAGAAAACTATAAGTCTACACATGTATTTTATATTTAATATGAGGGAAATACAATGCGTTACGGACATGACACAAAAAATCTTTAACTTTTTGGTGGCAAAATATTTTTTTGTAATTCTTTGAATTACACTGCGCAAACCAAAAGTAATACTACCCACCGGATGAAGAAGGGTTGGCTCTCCACAGAACATAAAATATTTATTTTATTTTTCGCATTTATGAGGAAAAAACAATGTTACGGACGTGACAGTTCCCTGAAAGCGGCACTAAAAGACTGCTTTAAAACTTTTACAAAGACCTCAAACAGAAACCACAAAGTGAATTTTGTTTTGTATTAATTGTATTTTAATTTGAATCAATGTTTCATCAACCAATTACCTGGATTTAATAAATAAAAAGTAAATATAGCAGACAATAGATAAACACGACACAGAGGCGCCGGCGCCTGAACTGCAGCTCATCTCATAAATTAACCGAAACTCAGCATAGCCTACTTGCCTCACAGACCTGAGAAATATATACATTATCTACAGAACGCTTGAAATCTCTACTTTTAAACAGAACCATTCAAAATGAAAGAAAACTATATAATCCGTTTGAAATGTGCATTTCTCTCTGGCGCGTTCACTACTGCGAAGATCACGAGTCAGCATCGCCAACTTCATCTTTGCAGCCGACACAGAAAACGCTTGTTTATTAATAAACAATTAAAATGTCTCCTTGCTATATTTTACATATTCATAATCATTACTTTTTTGTCGGTTCTTTGTGACAGCTTTTAGGTGCTTTATTGGCAGCGCCACCCTTACATGTTACATGAACCACTGCATCAGCACTGAAAACAGAGATTTTTTTAGACAATTATAGCACAACCTATTCGATATTCTATAATTAAATACTAAGTGACTCATACGAACCAAATATAAAAAAAATTATTGTATATATATATATATATATATGTAAAAATTTTTACATGTAAGCCCATGTGACACGAGCTAGTCTGTTAATAGCTAAACCCAAGCGGACTTTGAAACCTCTTATGACGTTATGCAGCTCTCCCAGCTGCGTAAGCTGGATGTACTCACGCCACAAATCGTTTTGCACGGCTTGACAGATTTCGTTGACTATCAGGCACACCGATGCGCTGCTTATCCCAAACAGGTGTGCCAATGTGCGATAGCCCGCACCCGTTGTAAGCCACCAGAGAGCAACCCCAACGCGCATCTACAAAGGGATAGCCAGATGAAACGTTGTGTCGTCGTAGGAGAGGAATATGGACAAACGTTGACACTGCATATCAAACGTTGGCTTGCTCATCCTAAAATTTCGAATTCAATGCTCCTCATTAAAGCCCGCCACAATATGCAATTATGGCCCTTTTCCACCTCCTCTGCCTCAAAATCATGGGGATGTTTGGCGAACTTTGCATATATCGCAGAGCTAGCATTACACATATTGCGCGTTCGTCCATCTCGGATTGTGTATGGTGCAAGAACCCCCCTTTAAGCATGCGTGATGTTTCAGATAGTATGGCTAGTGTAAACACATGAATCGGATATGGGTAAAAATAGAAAGAACGTGTAAACGGACGTTCAAAGAAATCGTATATATGCAACAAATCAGAATTGGGCATCAAGACCTACCGTGTGAAAGAGGTCTTACCCCCAATTTCCACCAGATGCGTTACGGCTGCGTTACGGCTCACGCACGGCGGCGGAGTCAATCGGTTTCCATTAAAGTCAATGTGTGTATTTCCACTGAATGCAGAACAGCTGCGTTCCGACTCCGGCGATCCGCAGCCCTCCGGAGCTGATACGCAGAGCTTCTATTTTTGCCGGATGCCGGAGAGCTCCGCAGCACTACAGGGCAGAGTGCGCAGGACAGGAAGTCGAGCAAAAAACAGAACAAAACAAAATAAAATATCCGTTTAATTTTCAAAATAAAATACACCGTGATCATGGCGGATCATATTTGGCGGAAAATATGATGATCATTGCGGAAAACTGTTCCTGGTTTGGTGGTTCTGTTTATCGAAACTACATATCGCGCGATCACACGTGAATTAGCGAGATCTCGTTGGTCCTCGGCCGCAGCCGTCCTGCAACAAATCCAGACCTGGTGGGTATTGACGGACGACGGAACACGGAGCTGTCACGCAGCGGAGTCGTTCTGCAGCCGTAACGCATCTGGTGGAAATTGGGGGTTAATGTCAAACTTGTTTTAGCATCATCTCAATCAATGGTTAATCATGAACAAACCAATGGTAAATCATCAGTATAATTTATTGATGCATCGTGACGTAAGGTCTGTGTTCAAAACCACAAACATGCAAGTGTTAAAGAAATGTTTTAAAGAAGAGTCATTTATTAGTTTTCAAGCAAATAAACATTTATTAATGACTGTATCAGTACGTTAAGTGTCGGCCTGGCATACTTGCATTTGTATAAACACTAATGTACAAATGTTAATTTTACTTTTCTTTATTCCACTTCTCCCCAGAATGAATTTTCATGTGGATTTTAAAGTTTCCTTGTTGATTAAAAGTATTTCCACAATGTTCGCATATCAAATGATTCTTTTCTTTGTGAATGATCATGTGTTTTGTAAGGTTTCCTTTCTTATTGAAACTCATTCCACACTGTTGGCAGGTGTAAGGCTTCTCTCTAGTATGAATTAACATGTGGTAAGTTAGGTTTCCTTTTTGCCTGAAACGCATGCCACACAGTTGGCAGGTGTAAGGGCTCTCTCCAGTGTGAACTTTCATGTGGTTTTTAAGGTTTCCTTTTTGCCTGAAACTATTTCCACACTGAGAGCAGGTGAAAGGCTTTTCTCCAGTGTGAATTCTCATATGGACTTTAAGGTTTCCTTGTTGATTGAAAACTACTCCACACTCTTGGCAGGGGTAAAGCTTCCTTCCAGTGTGAACTCTCATGTGAACGTCAAGGTTTCCCTGCTTTTTGAATCTTAGTCCACACAGGTGGCAGGTGAAATTACCAATATTCCCTGTCTTTTGAGACGCTTTTTGTGAGGAAGTTGTTTCAGCCTGTGAGCAATTCAAAGACTTTTCTTCAGTTATGAAATCATGATGTGTCTTGTACTGATCTTTCTCTTGCATTTCATTCCGATCTTGACTCTCCTTTTTCAATGGCATCAGGTCTGAGGTGAAAAAAGATAGAAAAGTTAATCCCAGTTCAATGCCACAAAGCACAAACATTTAGACTCATAAAACATTAAAAATAATAACATGCATGTTAGATCCTATACACCAGGGGTGCCAAACTTAGTTCTTGAAGGGTTTCCAGGTTGCATTTGTACCATCAATATGAACTCAGAAGTGAAGTATGCCTTCACAAAAGTCCTGCCTCTCTGGTTGTTGTGTGGGACTTATTTTTGACAGGGTGGCAAACTTTTATATTGACAGCACAGAGAATGCCAGAGCCTGAGCACTCGCCACTACCTTCTGTCTTCCTTAGTTTACAATCTGTTTAACAGTCCTTCTCTTAATATGTTATAATGCTGACTTGGTGGAACTAAGTTTGACGCGTATCCAATGCAGCGGATTGACAAACTGCTTGTTCGGCTGAGCACCGCTCATGTTTATTCGGAACTGGATTTAACTTAAAGGGTACTGACAGGCGTGTCCCCTTATCGCCTCTATCCAAAGAAAAGGGGTGCAGGCCAGACGGCTCCCCGGCGAATGTGGCAAGGGGGCCGTGGTTCAGCGAGGTCTGTGACGGGAGAGAGAATCGGGAGACAAGAGCGGCATAAGTGGGTCAAAGTGCAAATGACAAACACCTGTGTCTTGTTTCAGTAATTGGCATGAAGAGACCATTAAAGCCACCTGGGAGATGAGAAGCGGCAGAGAGGGACTGACTGATACTCGTTAGCAGCCAGAGTGAGAAAGCTCTGCAGAGCACTGGTGGACTTTCACACTGGAAGTTTGGTTCGGAACGGGCACATTTCGCATGACTAATGTGAACGCTGTCATGCGGAGCCGGGTGCGCACTGGCATACCGAACCAGAGACTACCTGGAGGAGGTGGTCTGAGTTCGGTTGCTCTCGAATCGTGCCGCGGTTCGCGTGAATGTGAAAGCAACATGGACTCGGGTGCGCGCTTGTTCAGGAAGTAAAGTGACCTGCGCATGCGTTTTAGCGGATTATGATGTACTTAGTTAAATTAAACGCATGTAAGGGATGGTAGTGTTGATGATTTACCTTGGATACGAGCGAGAGTGAGCCTGCAGTGTATTCACGCATAGCGCGTGGAATCAGGGAAACAAATTTGGAAATCCACTGTCTCCTCAAAAGAGTCCGTTTGCAAGCAGCAGAAGCCAACCTTTGTTCACTCAACTGCGCATAATAACACCAAATTAATATAAAACACAATATATTGACCCGCGTTCTGTTTTCTATCATGCGCCGTGCACGTTTGCGATGACGTAATATGCACACAAACGCACCAGGGTCCAATAGAATCAAGTTGAGTGAGAAACCAGAAAACATCTCATCTATCGACAGCGGACTGGCTGAGATACAATACGATTATTATGGACATGCCTGTTACGTTCCACGTGTGTTTTGTTTTCACTGATTTGTATACGTTGGGGTAATTCGCACTTGTTGGCCATTATGTTCATTGTCTCTCTTTTGTCTCTAGCTCACTATCTCTGCTCGCAGGATTGCTTTGATTGGCTGAGTCGGACGTCAGTCATCATTGAGGCGACGTTCAAGAACCAATCAAAGGCCGTCCAGCTGGTTTAAAAGGATGGCGCGTTCATTCATGCTCTCTCTCGTAGCGTGCTGAGCTTTGTGTAGTGAACCGAGTTTCTGCAGCGAACTGAGTGGTGTGCTATGTGTTTTTGTTCAGATGTGTTATGAGTACTTGATTTGTTTCAGCATCTGAAAGATTTGTTATTGTCTGTTTACTCTTCTCTTCATCACACAGAGGCATTACGATGATCTATGGGAAGATGAACGGTAGGTCAGTGTGCCGCGGTATACACTGCCCATCGGGATGTCTTACCTCTGTTATACACACTAGGTTAGGGGTGAGCGCCATCCTTTGTACTTTTGTTGTGTAGGTAGTTAGTTAAGCGCCGCGTGCGTGAAGATTTCGGTTTCTTTTCCACATTTTACTTTGGGTAGGATGAGGGTTAGCTTAAGGATTGTTTTGTTATATTATGTTCTTTCCTTTGGCGCCACTTTTTGTTCTCTTCCCAATTATCGATACTTGTTTATTTTTCCTTGCATTGTACATAGTACATATCATTGTTTTTACTGGATCTATTGGCTTCGGCTTTTATGTGAATAAATGAACCAGTAGTTTTTCTCTCTCAAAGATTGTCTGTCATGTTCTTCCACCTCACTTCACATCCAGCAGCATATCAATATGTAAATGTTACGGTACATTCCCTAGGCTTTTAAAGTTCGTAACAATGCCTAACAATTATATGGAGAATTGGGTTGTAGCTGGTTGTCTAGGTTACGGTGATTGTAAATAGGTGTCGTTTGTGTTTTAACAACGTTTAGCTCAAGAATATTGATCCGGGAAGTTCGAGTAGCCTATGTGAATATATTGCTAACTTCACTGATCTCCTTGAGTTAAGCACTGACTGCATTTCTTTATATTTGAGTCCAAGTTCAAACACTATGAAACGCTCCATTAACGTACGGAGCTCTGAAACACTGCCAGCGGGACATTAAACAGGAAGTGTCTGTCCGAGCTCACAACAGGTTTTGCGTGGGAACGCAAATTTCTTTGCGAGGGAACGCAAAAGTTTTGCGTGGGAACGCAAAGTTTCTTGGGGGAACGCAAAAGTTTTGCGAGGGAACACAAAAGATTTGAAAAAAAAAAATTTTCTCCCATCCTAAAAACAATTCCACCACCACGTCCCTTTAGGGGCTCCGTAGTTTAGAGCATGTAATGTTATGAAAGGCGAATCACGACTACTTCAGACAAACCCAGCACAACAGGAACTACCAGACAATGACGTAAGTGTACGCTGAAATAAAAAAAGTCTTTCACCTCAGAAAAACGCACTTTCCTGTCCTGTCCGCCATTATACTGTGCTCGTAGCGCGCACTTCAATTGCACGCGCAAATGAGGCGGCACGCGCTTTATATTACTTCATTGTATATAAAGTGCAAAAGAAACTGAGCATGCAACGTCGTCACGTTGTAAATTAGAAAGTTACGAAATAAAAGTAAAATACCAATAAATCACGTTACTGGTACGTTGTGTGTTAGCTGAGAAGGATTTACATGCAGGTATGATGCTCATTCTATTCACCAGGAGCAGTTTCCATGTTTCATTAACAGTTCTTGTTAGTAATGTGTATTCACCATGGTAACTGTCGTTTCCATATTAACCCCAAAATGCCACTTTATTTTCACTTTGTGTTATTTTTTTTTAAATGATATTGGTGGCTCATACCAACATTGTATTAACATTAACTAGTTTGGGACTGCTATTTAGTAGCTTAAATCTGCCGTCGGCAAGATTTTTTCTATCATATTCACTGAAACCGAAGCTATGCTTCGACAGAACAACAAATCAGCCAGTTTTAGAAGGAAAAAAAACGCGCTTCTACCTCCACCTGGAGCCTGTTATTTGTTTTGCAAAAATCCACCGCTCCCGATTCTTCTGGTCCAGTCAGCACAGGGGGGTGTGAGATATGACTGTCAATCACAGTTCGTGCGCATGCCACAGATCCCCCCTCCCCCACGTTACAATATCACATGCACACGCCTGAAGTTCGCAGGTGTGTTGGCTTGTGCGAAGCGTGATGGCGGAGAGAAAATCTACTAACAAGCTTTCAATTCCTCGGTTAACAACCAGAGCTAGGAGGTCGGTCCAAAACAACCAAGGAAAAGAAAACATGGTAAGTACTCCATGGTGTTGATCGATGCTGAAGAGACGGGCGCGCGTTCACAGAAAATCGGGTGCACACGCACTGACGAGCACAAACTCGATGGGAGGGTGCTCGGTGGTAGTGGGGGAGGGGCATGAGAGTTGTAAACATTCAAAACTTTGGCTAAATCCACTCAATCTGCCAGACCTGCCGACTGCAGCTTTATAAAAAGGCCTAATGTTTATTTATTAGTAGTCATTAGTCATATTCTTACCATTTAAGTAAGGTAAGGTAATTTATTTATAAAGCACAATTAAATACAACGAGTAGTTGACCAATGTGCTGTACAATTTGTAGAAGCATTCAATAAGCGAATGTACAAAACATTTATACAGTGTAATACATCTATCAACTCTCACAAAGCAAACAAGCTACCAACATATCAGCAATTAGAGTTAGATTAAAAATCCAGAGAAAAAATATGAGATTTGAAAAGATTTAAAAGATACCACTGTGGAGGCAGTTCTAATATGCAAAGGCAGACTACTCCAGAGTTTCGGAGCGAACACTGAAGAAGAACGATCACCCCAAAATTTGCGTCTAGACCTTTGGGACAGTTAAGAGTTTCTGGTCAGAAGACCTAAGTGATCTTGATGGTGAGTATATCTGCAACAATTCTGAGAGACAGGGTGGTGCCATACCATTTAGAGATTTAAAAACAAACAACAAAATCTTAAAATCAATCCTATAACGGATTGGCAACCAATGTAATGAAAGCAAAATTGGAGTGATATGGTTCCGCTTTCGAGAACCTGTCAGCAATCTAGCCGCGGCATTTTGAACAATTTGCAAGCGTGTCAACGTCGACTGATTAATCCCTGCATACAGGGCATTACAGTAGTCTAAACGTGAGGTCACAAATGCGTGCATCACTCTTTCTAAATCCTCAAATGACAAAAATGGTTTGACTTTTGTCAAGGTTCTCAATTGAAAGAAGCCTGATCGTACAACAGCGTTAATTTGTTTGTCAAATTTTAGGGAGTTGTCAAAAATTACCCCCAAGTTTTTCACCATGGATTTACCATACATCGATAAAGGGGCTAAATCAACACAGGGGAACTCAGATACAATAGAGGGTGCAAACACAATCATCTCAGTTTTGCATTCATTTAGATGCAAAAAATTAGCAGCCAGCCAGGTTTTCAAATCATTCAGACATGCTAAAAGAGGCCCTAATGAATTATCTTCCTTTTTTACTGGCATATATCTGTGTATCATCCGCATAACAATGGAATGATACTCTATGTTTTTGAAAGATAGCGCCAATTGGAAGCATGTATAACGAAAACAAAATGGGTCCCAAAATGGACCCTTGAGGTATCCCACATATATATATATATATTTTAGGGGTGTAAATCGGACAGTTCATCACGATAAGATACCATATCGTTTCTCTCAGCCAGCGATACGATATTTGCCGATACCTCAAAAGAATCTGCCATACAATTACGATTCGATTCAGGGCTATATCGATCGATTAATCGATATTATGTGCCAAGTGTACACAACCAGTTATTGTTTATTACAAATGAATCCAAAAATATATAACATGAAAGTTTAATTAAACTAAGAAAATTCTCTCCCAATTGGGACATTTACAAGTGGTTTGTTACAAGTTACAAGTAAAAAACAAAACAAAAAAAACATGATATATGAACATGACCGGAGTAATCCGTTGTTTTTGCAAATGAAATCTATAACAGAAGAGTTCATTTGCAAAACCGGATAACTCCATTCTTGTTCATGTTCATATCATGTTTTTTTTTGGGGTATTTGAATATCAATCAAACTGCAGCTGAGTTCGTGACGTCACGTAATACGCAATTACGTTGAAACGGTCACGCTTGACGTAGGCGGAAGTACCGAGTCAGTGTTTACAAGTTGAACGTGCAAACAAAGTCAAACGGCGTTTACAAAAAAAGAAAGTTACCTTTTAAAACAAGGATGTCGGACGATTTTGAACTTAGAGGAGAAGATAAGATGGAGTTTTTTTTGTGACCTTTTCAACGTAATTGCGTATTACGTGACCTCACGAACGCGCATCACAGAACAGAGCAAGGCAAGCATTTGCGCTTATAAAACTTAAACTTTTTTTATTTATTTTTTAAATGACCGATCGCTTCGCTAGATAAGACCCTTATTCATCGTCTGGTATCGTTTAAAGCCCTTTGAAGCGGCACTGAAGCTGTCATTTGGACCTTGAACCGTTTGGTCCCCAGTGAAGTACATTATATGGAGAAATGTTTTCATCAAAAACTTTAATTTCTTTTCGACTGAAGAAAGAAAGACATGGACATCTTGGATGACATGGGGGTGAGTAAATAATCAGCAAAAGTTTTTTTAAAGTGAACTAATCCTTTAAGTCAGCTTTGACGAAACTCCTCCCAGCTAGCGCGTCTTTTCAAAGTGACTAGCAGCCTTGTCACCTGACCTGAATACTGCAAACCGATTCGCTAAAACAGACTTTTCGGGTCTTGTCGTTTCTGCTGTAAAACATAAACTTCCGATGCCTTGACAGTGGAAAATACTGGCTTTTGTGACAAAAGGTTCAGTCAATCTTGTCAGGCGTCTATTTCAGCTGAGAAAAGTGAGGATGTGAAGAGTGTCAAAATAAAGGTACCGTATATTGATATTTTATGTGTGGCATCGATGCATCGTATCGATAGACATTTGAACGATGCATCGATCCATATCGATGTATTGTTACACCCTATATATATATATATAATGTAAAGGCAATTAAAAAAAAATGCACTCGCTTGATAGACACCAGTGCCATCAGGAGAGCAGTCTTTAGCGAAAGTGGTTTGAGGTCAACCAACTGAAGCGGTTCAAATGGCGGACCCCTCAGGGCCCTAAGGACCGTGGAGAGGTCCCAAGACGGTATAGAAGGGGGTCTGGAAGGATTCAACCTCCTTGCTCCCTTCAGGAACCGTACGACCAAGTCGTTCCTTTCCCAGTGATTGGCCAACCACCGGAGCATGATAAGCTGCTATGGCTGCCACATATACTTTGAGCGTGGACGGGGAATGAAATTGAGAAATTGTGTCCAGGCCCTTCTCATGGAGGTCCCAGGGTACCCGTTGAGGAGCCACACGTGTAGGGCCCATAAGTCGGGACAGGGGTGCCAGATCGTCCCGTTCGCCTGTGTGGGAGAAGATCTTTCCTCAGTGGGACAGGCCATGGGACTTTGTTCACCATCTGAACCAGGTCTGGTTTTCCAGAGAGGGGCCACTAGGAGGACTGGGCATCCGCTCTCCCTCACCCGTTTGATGACCTGGGGAAACATGGAAACGGGGGGAAATGCATACAGGGGGTGACTGGGCCAGGAATGGGCAGGCGCCTTCGCCATTCGATTTGCAGTTGCTGGAACACAGCCAATGAGTGAGCAGTCACTCTCTGTGCAGCTGCAATGCGTTTTACATAAAAGCTTCAATAATCTGAGGAAAGGAGTTCCCCCACTGCGTATAGCTACGCAATACGAAGTGACCGTTCTCGAAAGGAAACCGCCGTTACTGGTGAATGGGGCTGAAACAACTATATCCCGCTTCGGCCTTCATCCTCCCGTGGTTTCAGCGCCGCCAGCGGACACGCCCCCAGTGTTTGAGAGCAGAGAATACAACATAAAAGATTTTGATAGCTTATTTATATACTTGGCAGCTTTTTTTTATCATTCAAATTTGTCTGGGTGGCTAATAACACATTTTTCTGTGGTGTGACAAACTCAGAACACATAATTTTTAATTTTGACTTTAAAGCAACACCAAGTAGTTTTTCAACCTTCATAATTATTTCCAAGACCCTTGTGATGGTACATCGACTTACAATAGGTTGAATGACACGAATCGCTTTTACTGGCACGACGGAACTTGGGGGTTCGGGTAGTAACCCAAGCACAGAAAGAACTATAATATTCGACTGCTTTACGGCATACCTCACTTCTCCCACCACCCCTCACTTCCTCAAATTCGGACCAGGGTTATAATCGTTAATGAAAACGAATGAAAAAACGAAAACTAGATGGGAAAAAACATTGTCGTTAACTGAAATAAAAATAAAAACGAGGCAAAACAAAAAAAACGATAACTAAATAAAACTAATGTGTGGTTGACAAAACTAACTAAAATAAAATAAAATTAGACTAAATGTCCTTAGTTTTCGTCTTTGTCAATGTCTTTCCTTCGACGCTATTTAAAAACACGCAGAGAATTCGCTCAGCTGTGTTTCCTTTCCCTGCTCTGCTCTCCCTCCGTCTCTCTGTCACTCGCTTGCATGCGCGCCACACACACACACACACACACACACACACACACACACACACACACACACACACACACACACACACACACACACACACACACACACACACACACACACACACACACACACACACACACACACACACACACACACACACACACACACACACACACACACACTCCAGAGAACGTCTCCATGTGAACGTGTTCGACGCGAAGTTGAAGCAAGTTCGCAAAAGGTTGGTATCTCATAAACACCTTTACACAATCACTTACACAATCACACACATAACAAGTGGTATACAAATATTTTATATTCTCTGAATATAATGTTCATATGAGAAGCAATTGGGCCTTCTTTAAAAAGTTAACTAGTCGCAAGTTTGAGGTAACTTAAAATGCATTTGTGTTGTCGTTGTCAAAACACTAACGTTATAAGCTGCAGGGCTGGAATGGTAATCTGGCATTTCGGGCAATTGCCCGATGGACCGACGTACCTTTTGATTCGATACATCTCGGGATTTAACGTTAATACTTTATTTCTTTTCTTTTTCAACGGCCTTCTGATCTACATTGGCAGCCCATTTGTCCCATCCTTTTTAAGTTTATATTTTGTTTTATTACATGGCTTGGTTGAATTCCAATGTAGAATGCGGTCTGTTATTTCTTGATAACAGACCGCTGCCGCTGCGGAGTATAACAGACCGTTGCCATGAAAAACAGAGCGTTGCTATATGGACTCACAGAATTCTAACCGTAGACGGAGCGCACTATTTTCTTTGGCGGAAGCTTAGCAGAAGCAATAATCAAACTATCAATAAACTCCTTTTTAAATCAATATTTTGTTTCAAAGTAGTGATTTATTTGATAGGTAGCCATGTAATTAGCGGGATAATGTATAGCGAGTCGGTAGTTATTGGGAATACAACCCCTTCAGGCTGCTCAAGATCCCTCCGCTTCGCGTCGGGCTCCCGATTGCAGCCTGTCGGAGACAAAGACTAAAACTAATACTAATTAAAACTCAACTAAAACTAAGCATTTTCAAAAAATAAAAAATAAACTAAACTAGCAAACCCACGTTAGAAACTAATTAAAACTAAACTGAATTTGAAAACACAAAGTTAAAACGAAATAAAAATAAAAACTAATGAATAATGCAAAACTATAATAACCCTGATTCGGACGCGAGAGCCCAACTAGCGTTTGTTTGCCGGCTGGTAGCATCTGTATGTTGTTGTCATGGCCGAAGCAGCAACTAAACCGAAGGAGGCAAAGGTTTTGTTGGAGGAGACTAGGAAGAGAAAAAGGGAGAGTGATAAAATCAAAGGCCGGACGAGGATCAATATTGGTCCAGCGTTCGCTCGCTGGCGTGAGCTAAAGGAGGAGGAGGAGGGACCGATGCTGACTTGGCCGTCATGCTGTCGGACTAGTAATGGCTACATGATTAGATGGACAAAATCATCTTTTAGGATAACTATCCTAATGACTAGGGCTGTAACGATACAGCAAACCCACGATTCGGTTCGTATCCCGATTTCTGACCCACGATTCGATACAAACCGCGATTCTTGCGAGGAGGGAGGATTTTAAAAGCCAAATAAATAAATAGCTAAAGCTATAACTCTGTTTTCTTGTAACAAAATACTTTTGAAAAACAAACAGAACTATACTCCATTGTGGAGATGATTCGAGCATGTTAAAAATTCTTCTGAGGTAACCGAGGCTTACTGTCTGTGCTGTAAACCACAGATAATATATTGCCTATTCCGCATGACCCGCATCTCAAGCGCAGGAATAACGCTTGCCACAAAGTGAACGCGCCTATATAGAGAAATGCACACTTCCTACGAATTAGCCTAAGCAGCCATTTCTTTATGTTTTGAATTAATGTTAAATCAAGTAAAAGTATTTCAAGCTTTCTATATAAGTTTCGATTCGTTTATGAGGTGAGCTCCAGTTCACGCGCGCGCCGGTGCCACACACACACACACACACCGCACGCTTTGCTCACTTGCTCTGGTGTTTGCGCGCGTGTGTGTGTGTGTGGGGGGGGAGAGGTGCGATTTTTGAATAATAATCAAATGATACACAGCGATCTTCGAATATTATTTTTGCTTGAAATTCCCATACCTAATATGTAAAAGACCCCGTCACATCCCTAGGATCTATTCTGGACGATAAAGACTGGGAAGTCTGGGAAGGGGTGTGTCGATCGCGATCTGCCTTCTCAAACAGCGACACAGGTTCGTGGATCTGAGTGTCGCGATTTCGGTTTAATATCGTAAATCGTTACAGCCCTACTAATGACTGCAGGCTGATAGTCATGTTTGTTTATTTTTCTGGAGAAACTGTCTTGCCTCAGGCTATAATGCAAATCGATTTTTCAAATTTGCAGATTCATCTATGGTTGCTTGATATTATAATATTGACAATATATGGCTATTACCTACCACACAAACATTGAATTGAATTAGCAAATTATTATTATTATGTAAAACAGTAGCCAATATTGACTAGTTTATTCTGAACCCGCTCAATAAACACGGCGCTGCGCCGCTTCCCCATGCCCACCACCACAAGTAAATTCTCCTCCTATGGGAAACACTGGCACAATACCGGATTTGGATCTGTCTCGTCTGACCGATACCGCAAATAATTTATACAGAATATCGGATGGGCGCACCTCTAAAAAATATAATTTATAGTTTCTGTAGAGCTGGACATTTTTATAGGGATCAGATGACTTGAGTTCAACTTTGAGAATGAAACTAACCTGTTTGTTCCTCAGTTTCTTCATGTTTCACTCTGAATGTCTCTTCAATCTTCATGTCTTCATGTTTGACTCTGGATGTTTCTTCAATCTTCATGTCTTCATGTTTGACTCTGGATGTTTCTTCAATCTTCATGTCTTCATGTTTGACTCTGGATGTTTCTTCAATCTTCATGTCTTCATGTTTGACTCTGGATGTTTCTTCAATCTTCATGTCTTCATGTTTCACTCTGAATGTCTCTTCAATGTTCATGTCTTCACTCTCCTCTTTAATAAACGGCATCTTTGTTTGTTCCTCAGTTTCTTCTTGTTTCACACTAAATGTTTCTTCAATCCTCATGTCTTCACTCTCCACTTTAATAAACACCATCTTTATAATAGTGTCACGTGGACCTCAGTTGCTTCACCAGAAGTTTTTCAGTGTTTGTCCTGTTTAAAATTTGAATAATTAACAGAAAGAAAAATAAATCCAAACTAAATCATAATAAATGTTACATAAAACAATGCAATGTTACACTTAATATTGCCTAATTCATTAGGTGTCGCTTGTAAAACTTTGAAGATGGCTAATGCTGGGTACACACCAAAAGATTTTTTATAAGATTTTCAAAATGTGATAAACCACAAACATGAGGACAAAAAATCCTAGATGTAACCGTTTTGCTCCTTATAGTGTGTTGTGTGCCATGATGTGACAAAGAGAGCACACCACACGAACAGATTTTCAACCCGAGTCTCGACTGTGAACACAGGAAATCTTGAGATTTCAGAACAAGCATGGCAGACAATGCAGGAAGAAATTGCTATGATAGTGTTTGAAATGATTTTCACAGAAAATACATGTGAAAAAAACATTGTACCCTGCTTATTTTCTTTATTTATTCTTTATTGGAGTTATTGTCTCTTTAAAAAGAGTTGTTTAATCCATTTATAGAACCGCACTGAACCCTTAACACTCTCCTGCAAGTGTGTGTGTGTGTGTATTTTGTTTCGTTTTACGTGATAATCTCCAGAGCGTGCGCGCGTTTGTCCTCGGGGTTCAAAAATCAGCCCGATTATCTTTTGGTGTGTACCCAGCATAAACGGTTTATATCACTTTAAACATCTTAAATACTTAAAACACAAACCTTTCTTCAGCCGAATCACACCAGATGCGAGACCGCGGCGCAGCCTTGTGACGTCGCGACACTCGGATACCAAATTAAAAGTCCTGTTCTTCTTCTTCTTGTAAGATTCCGGCAGTGTAGACGCTGCAAAGCGTATTACTGCCCTCCACAGGTCAAAGTTTGTACTAAATTTTCACATACAATCCTGTGTCATGCAAGAATTGAAGAACTGCCTTGGAGATCAGTCTATTCTCGTCACTGTGTCCAAACAAAGATAAAACAGAAAAAGCCTTTTACTCCAAGTCCTGACAGTTTAATAAATAATATCTTTCTTTCTGCCCTATACCCTCTGCATTCCAAGAAAACATGCTAGAGCTACTGTCTCAGGACTCCCACATTCACACAAGCCAGAAACATGCTTTCCTACAATGCACAGAGAATAATTTAACCCACACCTCAATCTACTAAAAGTCCTGTTCACACGCTGCTGTCTAAAAACACAAAAGTGCATAGAAATTTACGTAGAAAAAAAATATATAAAAAATGCCCCAATTCAGAGCTGAATGTATTGGCGAAATACATTTAATAACACAATGGTAAGTTAATAATACAGTTAATTAAATAATAATAAAAAGATTAAAGCAATAACACAATTAGTTTGGTGGAGAAATCATGAACAAAACTTCCCATATCTCAGCAAACTAGCGGAAAAAATATATATATTGGGATCACTGCATCATCTGTGCCTTCTGAGAGATTTATTTAAAAAACAGGGGAGAAGAAACAATCTAAAGGGACATTCTCTTATTCCTTCACAAAAACATAAATCTGTTATAAATCTGTATTGGTTTCATGGTTTACACAGGCTGGCTGTGTATCAATACATGCACAAATTAAGATTCCAACTTAAATGTAAGATTCAACCTTAAGTTCAGCTTATTTGTCATTTAAATAAACATTTTTCTTTCAAAAGTAAAAGAGTTGATCAGTTAAAGAAGAAACAAGTTTAAGGGGAAAAATGTCATCATTCTCTTGTTCCATCACAAAAGCCTTTATAGGGGAAAAAATGTAGAAACATTATGTGACCTTTATCGAAAATGCGTTGTGTGATGTGTTATATGTTATATACATTATATGTGTGTGTGTGTGTGTTTATTCAATTAATGTTCAGTCAGTTTCACTAAATGTAACAAAAAGGCGATACTCATGATATCATGTACAGATACAAAGTCATGATGTCATGTACAGTAGGTAGTCAACCAGAATGCCTATCCGTGGCAAAAATAAACCAGTCGCATTTCAAAGTAATTCGCAAAATGATCGCCAGGTGGCGCAAAGGCACATTTGGCAAAACAGCAGCAATTGCTGTATTTTGAAACGTAAGTGGGACTAATGTCAATTAACAGTAAGGATGAAATACTACAACTATTGTCATTTCCAAATAACGCTAACATGAAAAATAAAAAAATAGCTATTGACATTCCCTGTACAATAATGAAACAAAAGTTACAAAAGTTGAAACTGCGTCGCAACAGAAGCTTATTCAGTGCGAATAGCAACACAATAGCAAACAAAAAATACACCTAAAGACCATTATAGGCATATCAGTTGTACCTTTTGATTAGATGTGTTTGGTTGTAAAACGGATTGTTAATACATGTATAGTGTTACCTTAACATCTTAATCACAAAAGTCAGGTTCAGTATGGAATAAGACAAAGTTATTTAATAGTCATCTTACATTTTAGCATTCATTACATTTAAGGCAATCATTAAAAATGGTACTGAATTTTTATTTTATGTTATAGAATGACAGAATACAATGAACTGTAAATACACATACAAATTATAATAAAAACTTGTTACATCAAATCCTCATTTCATGTGTCATACTGTACCTACCATCACACTTTAGCTCTACACACCAAACAGTACCATTTGCTCCCCTTATTAGGCATACGTTTCATGTTCATACATGAGAGATGGAACTATATATGAAGGCAGTCCTCACTATGACAACGCACCACACGGGCACAAACTTTGTATGGTTGCTTGCACACACAGATTATGTCTGATGGGATTGGTTTTCAGAGGGATCCACTTCAGTCACATCAGCTGTGTCAGTCGGCATTGCTGATGGACATGGCCTTGAGAAAAGTTTGCCCACAAGCTCTGGGAGAAGGGCTTTGGAAAAAAGATCCCTACATTTTGATTTGATTACTTCCCAAAGTCCAATTTCTGGTTCTATCCTCTCTATGTGTACATCATTTTCTGACCATACAACAAAATCAGCAAACTCCTTATTGCATACAAGCATCTGTGTCTGGACCTGAAAATAGTAGGCATGTGAATGTTTGAGCTGTAATTTGCCATTAGATTCCTCCAAACAGAATCTGCCATCAACACATTCTTTGAGGCTTATGCTATCATGTGCACAAAACTGACATTTAACCTCCACTACACCATCACCACAGCAGTCGCAATGTACTATCCCATCTGGTGTAGCACCTATGTGAGGCAGTTCTGGATTTATTACAAAACCACTGGTCTCGCATCTGAAATTGGTGTGTGAATGCATTTGCTGACGATAACAAGTTAGTGCCTGCTGTTCATGATCACACCCCCAAGTGGTTGCTTTACTTGTAAAGCCTGCGCTTAGAGGGTAACAAATATTTTTGATGAGGCTTTGTGATGGATTCTCAGGTGGTGTGGAACAAGCAGCTTTCATGCGTGAGGCTGTAATTCTGCCAGCCCTAAATCTATACCAGGCTTTACTTTTAGACTGTTCCCTTGTCTGC
The DNA here is from genome assembly GCF_949152265.1 of Phoxinus phoxinus. NCBI lineage: Eukaryota > Metazoa > Chordata > Actinopteri > Cypriniformes > Leuciscidae > Phoxinus > Phoxinus phoxinus. The sequence continues at coordinate 30,265,946 of NC_136884.1, read as the reverse complement.
TGTTCTATTGTGTCAGCTTGCTTTTGAGAAATGTCAACTGCAATGGTACTGTCACGGTGTGGGTTTTGTTCCTTGTTGTCTGTCATGTGATTCCCTGTTTGCCATGTGTCTTGTTAATTGTCTGATCATTGTTCCCATGTGTTTCTGATTAGCCACGCCCCCTTGTTATCTTGTTTAGCTTGTTTGTCTATGTATTTATACCTCTGTGTTTCAGTTGTTGGTTGTCGGTCGATGTTTGTGTTTGCTGTAGCTTGTAGATGTTTCCTGTTCCTTTCCTGAGTTTCCTGTTCTGTTGTTTATTAAAATAAAGTAGTGCGTGCACGTGGATTCTCTCTCTCGCTTCATCTATGCCTCAGCGTAACAGATCGACCGACCACAAGATGAATCCAGCAGCACAAATTGTGTGTCTCCGTCAGGGAGAGAGAATCCACGTGCACGCACTACTTTATTTTAATAAACAACAGAACAGGAAACTCAGGAAAGGAACAGGAAACATCTACAAGCTACAGCAAACACAAACATCGACCGACAACCAACAACTGAAACACAGAGGTATAAATACATAGACAAACAAGCTAAACAAGATAACAAGGGGGCGTGGCTAATCAGAAACACATGGGAACAATGATCAGACAATTAACAAGACACATGGCAAACAGGGAATCACATGACAGACAACAGGGAACAAAACCCACACCGTGACAGGTACTACAATGTAAGAGTAACTGTTCGCTTATCATAGAAATGCACTGTTCATCGAATAGCTCACTCCGGGGCTGGCCAGTATCGGTGTTTGACACTGGAGCATAGAACTCTGCATAGTCTTTCATGGCAGACAGCAAGGCTGGTTTATCACCTGTAGCATGTAGCTCTCCCAGGAAAGTAGCGATCTCAGCATCTGTTGGCTCTGACACATCAGGTAGCTTTTGTTTGTCCTTGTATTGTATTGGTTTCCCTTCTGAAAATGTTGTGTCCAGTCTGTGTTTGATTGTAGCTTTTGAATGAAAGTCAATGTTTTCTACTTCAAGGTACTTTTCCTTTGGTTGTCCACTTGGAAGTAACCAATATGCAGTTTTTTCTGTCACAGTTTGGGACTCACGGAGCAAAACAGCTGCCTTGATGGCGAAAATAACCGCTCCAACATGGCTACATGTCTCGCCTAATCCCGCCATGCAGGTGCAGTGTGCAGCCAAGATAATGCCATCCTTCTGGGCAGTAACCCATGGGCGCAGCGGTGGGGCACTTAACTTCTGACTGTGTTTAACCTATGAAAACACAAAAACACAGAATTGCATTCAAGATTTCAAACAAGATACATGCATGACATTAATTCTGTAATTGTGGTAATGTATGGCAGCTTCTATTCTTATCTTATGGCAAATTGCAGTTCAAACATTCACATGCCTAGGTTATTATTTTCACAAAACTTATTCAAAAGGTTTTCAGATAATGTGGTATAAAGTATAATCACAACAAACGCAATAGCTTCAGATGTTATTCTGCAGCCTGTTGCACCAGCTGTGTGTAGGTTCAAAGGTCGCTTAATTACAACGTAAATTATTACTAAGTTGTGATTTATGCTTCACTAAAATAAAATGTTCCACCACGGAGATAAGTTACAACATTACTCTGAGTAACAACTAGGGTCTGTGTAAATCATAAAATGTCACAGAATTATACTCACTAATCCTAAAACAGCCGTTTTCCTGCATCTTTTTTATTCACTACATGTTGTTTTGCACGTCAGTAATCCAGTAGAGACCACATTTATTGATATGGCATTTCAATATCGATCTAGCTTACTACAGTGTGCTACTGTCATGATTCTGCCATCATGTCCTTGTTTTTCCTGGTCTTGTGGCAGGATCATGGCAGACCCATGTTTTGTGTACAAGCGCATGGCCTGTTGTTTGGGCCATGTGCTTGTCTTGTCTCGTTACGTACCCCGCCCCCTTGTTATCCTCGTCTTGTCATTATTACCTAGTCAGTGTCACCTGTTCCCCTCATTAGTTTCGCCCTTTTAATCCCCTTGTGTTTGCTGTCCTGTGCCGGTTCATTGTGTGTTAATGTCTGTGACAGTCTTGTGAGTACTTTGTCTGAATCCTGTTTAATGAGAATAGTGAGTTTGCTGTTTTTTTCCTGTTTAGACATCGTCAAGTCAGTATCTAGTCTTTATTTATCATCTTGTCTTAGTCAAGGTGTACTATGTATAATCGACTACGCCACCCCAGACCCCATTTATAGTATATTTTTTTCCTACTATGGCAGTCATTGGGAACCAAAAACTGTCTGGTTACCGACATTCTTCTAAATATCTTCCTTTGTGTTCAGCAGAGGAAAGAAATTCATACAGGTTTGAAACAACTTAAGGGTGAGTATATGATGACAGAATTTTCACTTTAAAAGTGAACTAATCCTTTAATGCTGGTTGGCTGTACCCTGAGATGCGTCACGTCTTGTCCTTCCCCTCCTGCGTCATCCACTAGCGCCTCAGGTATGTGCTGGTAGTGGTCGGTTTAAATTGTGTTTAGAACGCTACTGATGTGTTGTCATCTCCTTGAATTGTAGCGTTTCCATCAGTACTTTTCCGACGGTGCATTTCATCAGCTCAGAGTAGGTGTCTGCCCACCCTTCAGGTATGTAAACTGTCTCTGTATTGAGTGGTGGGTCAGGAGGGTGTGCGGTATAGTGGGTTAATGTGTTGCTTCCTGTACCCCAGTTAATCAGCGTTTTGATGACTGCTGTAAACAGTAGCCTGCGGGAATTATATGTGGGGTGATTTCCTCTTTTGGTAAGTGTCATGTAAGATGGCTGGGAAATTCTAGTGGAAAGAACACTAGTAACATCTCGCTTCCTTTAAGGCGTTCGTGAGGCGTGGGTCTTCTCTCTTGTTCTCTGGACCGTTTTTCTGGTCTTCAGCACGATTTCCCTCTCGTTTCTTCAGTGATTGTGCTTTCGTATGAACCTGAGTCCACCTTGATAACTACAGTGTTTGCGCCGTCCTCTGCATCGCTGTGGGCCAGCAAACAAATTCACAGGATTTGTATCGTCTACTTCATTTTAAGCCCCTTTCACACAGATTCCGGAAAATACACGGATAATGTGACCCGGGATTTTGGTTCATTCACACTGCCAGTGATTTTCCGGGATCTGTGAGTGCGTTCACACACATGCCGGTAAGATCCCATAAAGACACGTGACGTCAGGATAGTAAGGAGCGCGGATAGTAAGGAGCTCCTGGTCTCTGCTTCGTTCCAGTTTGCAGACATTTTTTAATTCTTTCTTTGTTGATGACAGACGAACACAAACTTCCTAGAGTCGCGCGATGGCACTTGCGTCATCACTACGACATCCCTTACGGAATTGATCCGGGCTTTTGTTCACACAGGGCACGTTCCGGGACTGATCCCGGCAATGTTACTATGTCAATCCCAGGATGTGTTTGCGTTCCACACAGAAGGCACTCTGGCAATTTCGCGGCAATTTCCCAGGATCAACGCGCTGTGTGAAAGGGGCTTTAGAGTGATAGAAAAAGTTATAAACTGACTGTTAGTTGTACTAGAACCAGTGTGTGTGTGTGCTGCACCAGCTCAATCTTCTGTTAATAAAAACTTTCTGGGCCGGCAAGTTTCAATCCCTTAAGAAGCCTATGGAGGAGTGAGACAGCTCTCAGATTTCATCAAAAATATCTTAATTTGTGTTCCGAAGATGAACGAAAGTCTTACGGGGTTTGGAACAACATGAGGGTGAGTAATTACTGACAGAATTTTTATTTTTGGGTGAACTATCACTTTAAGCATAGTAGCCTTTGTCTTCAGTTGCGTGCGTAAACGGCCAAATAAACACAGAAATATATAAAAATGCCAAGTCGAGTATTCACATAAAAACAGTAGATGTAAGTACGGTGTGCATGCATTTCTCTCTCTCTCACACACACACACACACACACACACACACACACACAAAAAAAGAAGAGGATTTATGCTCATCAGTTGGTATTGGTTGTCTATGGACCTAATAATTACTACTGTTGAAATTTTATTGAAAAAAATCATGTCTTAATAACTCTTTTGGGAAAATGCATTAACCAAAAATGAAAAAAATGTCTCTTTGGTCAAAAAAGGTTCCCGACCCCTGCTTTAGATACACATACAAATAGGGCCAAAAAAATCACTGAAGTAATCGGAATACATTCACTCGTAGAGGAACCTGGCTTCAAGTATTTGCTGTATGTACTCCATAAATATATTTAACTGTAATGTGGTAATACAAAAAAATGCTTGACTCAATCTTTATTCTGAAGTTACCAAATTTGCCAGTTTGCAAAGGGATGCCTGTCGCACTTAATAGCTAGAATACTTTCTTTTATCTTTTGTGGGGGAAGGTCTCGCCTAAGTATAATTTTTTGTTTTGTTCTTATATGTAATTTGCACTTTCATAAATAAGAGATGCTATATTTTCAGTTTTAAAGCTGATTGTCTTATTTTGTTTACAAGTTACAGATGGAGTCTGGAGATGATGTGGGGTACTTACTGTTTAGAGTATACAGGCCCGGGGTGGGTAATCGGGAGAATCGGGAGAATTCCCGGTGGGCCGCTTCACTTTTGGGCCGGTCGATAATTTTTTTTTTTTTTTTTTTTTACATTTGTCACGTTAGTTACAATATTGCTACACGCATTCCGCATTCGGACACCGCAGCGCGCAGCCTCTGCATGGGTTGTTCCATGTGAGGCATTCTCCCCTCCCCTCCCATATAGTTGGTTGGGTCCATAGCGCTTTTCCAAAACGTTTTCTCAGGTACCGATAGCTGGGCCGGCCCTACCGTAACGATACGCGTCAGGGAGGATGGATGGGAGGAAGAGGCCAGGATTGGCCTTATTGTATCACTCAATACATGTCATGGCGATTCATAGACTTTGCAAATATTATGCAATTTAATATTGATAACAAAACTCATACTTGATCTGTGTATGCAGCAAAATGAACTCTTAATTAGCCTATTTGTTGTTGCTTCTGAGCAGCAGAACTGTAAACATTAGTTCAATATGCCTCTTTGTGGAAGAGTGGGATACATTTCAAATGCTTTCTTTCTTTCTTTCTTTCTGCTTTTGTTAATTTATCAACATATTCTTCTGGAATAGTGGAATATTTTTTGTTAACTTCTTCTGTGAATTATTTAAAGGTATAGCGGAGGATTTTCTTTTTCCGGGTGGGTAGCCTATACTATTGGTCCACCTAAGTGTCAATCATTCTGGTGATATGTTTACATAAGGCCGTCGTACGTGCTCGTCCCTATGTAGTTTTCGCTTTCTGGTGTATTATGTGTGATGAGTTACGGTTTCAGCCATTCCTTTGAAAATTGCTGAGGGTCGAAAGAGAAAAAATGTATACGAAGTGTATGACCAGAATGATTTTGGGTGAATATTTCACACGCTGGCGTGTGCTAAAAGCACAGGTTGGGCTTCCCACTGATGCCGCAGTCGCGAAGATTCTACTAGACAGGTAAAGTTTGTCATGCTATTTGGAGAAATCCATTTAAAATCACTGCTAGTATAAGTTAATGAAAGCGTTCCCTCTCGGGGGCAAATAGAGTGTTGTGCATGTGCATTTTTAAAAAAAATTGGAGAGGGTGGGTCTTTTCTAAAATTAGGAAAGATCCTCCGCTATACCTTTAACCTTTACATTATTTGTTGAACCATGGTATTAATACAAACTACACAATAGTAAGAGCTGAACTGTTGCTTCATTTATCCAATTTGGAAAAAAATGCTAATTTGGAATTCCACCATGGAAAAAGTGGGCCGGTCTTGGGCCTGAATCTCCCGGGCTGAAAAGTGGCCCCACTCCGGCAGCTGCCACCCCTGGGAACTAGTCTTGCCACCCCTGTTGCCACCCCATTTATAAATCAGATAATATTTTTAATGTATATTTTATGTTCATAGCCTACACGTTGAAGGCTAAGGAGACCCGCACCAAACTCCTTTCAAACAGAAATCGCCGATTTAGAATCCCCTCCGCTCCCCCTCACAATGGTTTCACCCACACCAGCACGGCAGCGACCCCCGCGAAATTTCACCAGTGGCAGTTTTTTACAGTCTATGGTGGCAGCACGCAGTGTTTCGGAGAAGAGAGGATAAGCAGCTAGCAGCAGTGAGTTAAGAGGTAAGTTTGACACCAAGTCGAAAAAGTCCATAAGCAGACAGTTAACCTTGCAACAACCACATTGTTACGTTATTTACATCCGCAATCTCATCGAATTTTTCTATGAACGTCAGGTCAGATAGATAGCTAAGGGTCTAACCGTTAGTCTAGCTCTTTGTGTGTGTTTAACCTGTTCATTTGTTAAATAAACTGTTTATAGTGACAGTTATGTCTTAAAGGGGTGGTTTACTGCTTTTTTTCTTTGCATGATTGTATTTATGGGGTGCAATATAACATGTCTTCGTCTTTTTTTTTTTTTTAAGCCTTATTTTTCATAAATTTGACCTTTATTGTAAGCCGCTTTCTCCTCTGTCATTTGAACGACCGGTTGACTTCCTGATTCTATGAAACCACTCCCTCAGAAACAGGCATGGGCTCAGATTGGTTAGTTGGGCCGGTGTGTTTTAATTGGCTAAACTGCGCAGTGCACGTTGTCCGGAAACTTCACGCCCATCACCTTTACGGGCGAAAGTTGCATGTGCTCTGGTCAAATGTAAATAATGGTTTCAATACTGCCGTACAGTTTGAGCCAGAATCAGACCCAGAAAGCGGCAATGAAGAGAGTCAAGCAGAACCTCCCCAAACCCGGCTCTTACAAAACGTTTCTGAATGGTAAATTTTTTTTTATTATTATTATTCTATTCTACTATTATATAGTAATTTCGATACGCTGTTACTTGAAAATGCCACTGCTGACACTTGTTAGCTTTTGAGATACGGGTTTTTCCTGATTAAACATTTAATACAACAGAATAAATGACTGAGTAACACCGCAGCTTAAGTTTGCTGTTGCGATTACATATATATTTTTTTAAACTTTATACACGTTTGTCTTACACACAAAATAGCATCGAACTAACTGGCTACTATAAACAAACCGCTTTGGCATTGGTTTACGTTCTTGATCAAATCGAAAAATTACTTCATAAAGTATACATGGAAAATACATTTACAAAATTAGTACATAATTACAAATTGCAGGTTCAAAATGTTTGTACGCGTTTGTCATAGACACACGAAATAGCATAACTAAGTGGCTATAACGCGAGCGCTGGCATTTGTTTACGTCCCTGATAAAGCTAAAACATTACGTCTGAAATTATACATGCAAACATTTAACATTATTAAGTCTTACTTACAGGTTGTGGCCCAACAACGGCTGCCTCTGGGTTTAAAGTTGGAACTGCTTCATGTTTTAGAAACATTTTCTTGTTTAATCCGGCATTGAATTCGTGGAGATTCTGGAAGCTGTCTTCCGTAAAATGCGCAGCACAGAGAGCTACGATTGTAATTTTCAGGAACATAATAAAACAGAAATTGTAGCCATTGTTGACGAACTACAGCGTCCCTAGGAAGCCCGAACACCGAAGACATGACAGCTGGGTGAAAATAACACACTTTCGACGGCATGGCTAGTACAACTCTCCACTATAACTCATCCTCTTCCACAACGCCGCAGAAATATGGCCACGCCCCATTTTTTGCATATTCCGGAGGGAGGGTTGATGTAAATGTATGGGTTAGCTACGTATAAAACCCGGGAAGTATCTCGTTGTAGTCCCATTCGAGTCGTTTTTGTAGGCATTAAACTTCCTGATTTTTAAAAGACAATATATCTGCTTACATTGAACTTTCAGCGCAGCAACTTTGCAGATACTGTTCATGCACCAACAGCAACATTACACACTATTTAAAATGAAAAAAGTGAAATCGCAATCAACCACCCCTTTAATTTATGTAAGGAGTTATGAAATGAAAAAATTAGTCAATACCTTTATATGAATTGAGCGTCTGCGTCGGCCGCTCCCATTCAGAAAAAAAATCCTGTGCTGTCGTCACGAAAGCGCTTAACAACGTCCCTCAGGGCTTTTAGCTCAAAAATGTGCAGATTTAGAGAAATATTGATAGATTCTCATAGGTTTACATCAGATTTCTATAGTTATTAAATTTATACCCAAATGCGTCGATGTAATAATTATGAGCGCTGGATACTCTGATGCAAGAGTAAATCGATGTTTTCAATCCATACCAGCAGCCTGAGGGCGCCCTATGCACAGTATAGTCCATATATGGAATACATGAAGAAGAGCCATAATCATGTGACATTCCAGGAAGTCCCTGACACAAACAAAGCTAACAGAGATCTGTAACATGCGGATACTGATGTTTTGAAGACAATAAACATGATTGCAATGATATTTGATTTACCTGTGTTCTTCGAACCATGTCAGGTATTTTCATAATAATAGATATTTATAATGTAATGCTAATCGATATAGACTTTATAATCGTGCAGAATACTATAAAATAATATATTTTCTGTCTGATTTTTTTATTATCTGAAGCCAAATCAGGTATGCATCCACTTTCCCAGCATCTATGATTGACAATCCAACTTTGAAAAATGGTCGACATGCCAAATTAAACTGAGATATCTAAGCGGTGTCATACGCTGGTGATGCACAAGCACTGCACGTTTGACTTACATGGACACCTGTTATCAACAACGTGACCGTTTTCTCTCTGGTTGACCACGCATTTTGCAGTTAGCCCAACATGACTGAAATTCTACTCAATCACAACAAGTAAAAGTAGCCCACTACTTTCAAGCCCTACTCAGAGTAGGCTACTAGTCTAGACATTTGAAGCTGATAGTCAACACATCACATGCTTAGTGCATGAGATGTAATTGCTTAGATTACAGTTAAATATTTAATTGGGTTTGCTGGTAGATGAACCAACAGAAAGCTGAGGCCAACACAGCATCTGATGCATGAATAACCACATTTTTCTTAGTAGCTTGTGCAATTTGAAATGTATTTCTGTACAATTACTTCAACTTACTGAAGTGAGTGTCTTTTTGTTAAAAACTAAAATTCCACTACATTCCACATCTGAACACCACCAAAGTCTTCAACCAGCAGAAATTTGGCAGACTTGGTACAAGACTGTCGGTTTATTGAAGACTGGTATGTCATACAATGTATCAGTGCCATGACCAAACTTGTAAAAATCGTGATCAACTAGAGAGAACATAAACATTAACATTGTTAACAGCTGTTCATGGCTCTGCAGCATTGTTAGTTAAAAAAATAGTACACACAATAGTATGTAGCCTATGTATCTAGTCAAAGTATTTACATTTTACTAAGGATTAAGATTCAGTTGACTTGGATAGATGAATTTTTACGTTTGACAAACTGCAGGTCAGATTAGGATGCAAAATGAAAGGTTTGGCATAGCCAAGTTCTTTCAACCCAAGAAAAAAAGGGGGGAACTGGACACAGGTGGAGAAGACAGGGAGAGAAGGAGGGAGACTGGAGAGAAGTTAGACAAAGATGAGCAGCACAAGAGACTGGAGCAGACAGAGGGCCAGAAGCAGACCAAGGTTCAGGAGCAGCAGGAGACACTAAGGTGGACTGAGGGCCAGAAGCAGACCGAGGGTCATGAGCAGCACGAGGGGCAGAATCAGTATGAGGGTCATGAGCAGCACAAGAGACTGGAGCAGACAGAGGGCCAGAAGCAGACCAAGGTTCAGGAGCAGCAGGAGACACTAAGGCGGACTGAGGGCCAGAAGCAGTGCGAGGGGCAGGAGCGGCATGAGAGACTGGAGCAGGCCGAGGGTCATGAGCAGCACGAGGGGCAGGATCAGTGTGAGGGTCATGAGCAGCACAAGAGACTGGAGCAGACCAAGGTTCAGGAGCAGCAGGAGACACTAAGGCGGACTGAGGGCCAGAAGCAGACCGAGGGTCATGAGCAGCACGAGGGGCAGAATCAGTATGAGGGTCATGAGCAGCACAAGAGACTGGAGCAGACAGAGGGCCAGAAGCAGACCAAGGTTCAGGAGCAGCAGGAGACACTAAGGCGGACTGAGGGGCAGGAGCGGCATGAGAGACTGGAGCAGGCCGAGGGTCATGAGCAGCACGAGGGGCAGGATCAGTGTGAGGGTCATGAGCAGCACAAGAGACTGGAGCAGACCAAGGTTCAGGAGCAGCAGGAGACACTAAGGCGGACTGAGGGCCAGAAGCAGACCGAGGGTCATGAGCAGCACGAGGGGCAGGATCATTGTGAGGGTCATGAGCAGCACAAGAGACTGGAGCAGACCAAGGTTCAGGAGCAGCAGGAGACACTAAGGCGGACTGAGGGCCAGAAGCAGACCGAGGGTCATGAGCAGCACGAGGGGCAGAATCAGTATGAGGGTCATGAGCAGCACAAGAGACTGGAGACAGAGGGCCAGAAGCAGACCAAGGTTCAGGAGCAGCAGGAGACACTAAGGCGGACTGAGGGCCAGAAGCAGTGCGAGGGGCAGGAGCGGCATGAGAGACTGGAGCAGGCCGAGGGTCATGAGCAGCACGAGGGGCAGGATCAGTGTGAGGGTCATGAGCAGCACAAGAGACTGGAGCAGACAGAGGGCCAGAAGCAGACCAAGGTTCAGGAGCAGCAGGAGACACTAAGGCGGACTGAGGGCCAGAAGCAGTGCGAGGGGCAGGAGCGGCATGAGAGACTGGAGCAGGCCGAGGGTCATGAGCAGCACGAGGGGCAGGATCAGTGTGAGGGTCATGAGCAGCACGAGGGGCAGGATCAGTGTGAGGGTCATGAGCAGCACAAGAGACTGGAGCAGACCACTAAAGAAGAGGGAAATGTAGGACGAGAGAGAGGGCATATCAGTGAAGAGTGTGAAAGTGAAACTGGAGCGATGGCTAGGAGGAGCAAATGTCAAGCTGGCCCTCATGGTACGTTGAATCACTGCTGTGATAAATACATGTCCAACTCTAGGCGGCAAAATTAAAACTGATCTTGTTTAGATAAATGCAACAAAAATTGTAACATGTTGTCAGTGCTGTGATTGTGTTTTTTTGTTTTCTCTTCTCAGATATATCAAAGCTGAAGGCAGATGATCCGACACAACCTGTGTTAAAGGTATTTCCCAAAACCATGCAGGGAGGGGCAAAGAGGAGCTTCCAAGGACAGTGGTATGAGGAATATCCTTGGTTGGAATATTCAGTGGCCATGGACGCTGCGTATTGCTTTACATGTCGGCATTTTTCGTCTAGCAAAACGGTTTATACCTCTTCTGAGGGATACAAAAACTGGCGCAAGGCCACTTTTAAAGATGGTGGCTTTTGTGTACACTCCAAATCTGAGGCGCATTTGAATGCAATGACCACATGGCGAGATCATCAAAAGATGATGAAACGCAACATATCAGTATTAGGCATGATGAATGATGAGAATCGCAAACAGATAAAAGAGAATCAACAATACATGAAGATATAAGATCCAAGATGGCTGCCGCAGCATGTGGAGTTGCTACAGGCAGGAGCAAAATTCGAACTAAACCTGAAATCTACCGCACAGATACAGGGCAAGTGATTGTGGAAGATGAGTTTTTGAACTTTTTGTTTGTCAAGCTCAAAACTGTGAAGCAGGATGAGATTGTTTGGATGGCTGTGGACCATTTTGGGTCAGAATGGATTGTAAACTCCACTAAACTGCTTTTTGAACTGTGTCCAGGCTCTACTCGCAAGCTTGTTGCTCACACTGGGCCTCACACTGGGCCTCAAAAAGACATAAAGAACGTCAGGAGTTGCCTTAAGCTCCTTAATGAAGCTGGTGAAAATGTTCCTCGGTTTGTTTCTCACCATCTTGATGAACTTCCACCTGTGACTTTCAACAGCCTTGATGTGTCTTGTCTGCTTGGTAAGATTGAACAACTAAGTGTGGATATTACAACTATGAAACAGGCTGTTTCTCTGCAGACAAACACCTGTAACGATCTGCGGATTATCACTACGGACATAAACCAACGTTTGAGTGTTATTGAGCAGCCTAGAACAAATCTGAGGAGAGAGCCTGTTCTTCAAACCAACAATCATGCAATGACTCAGAGAGGGTCCACTCCTCAAGCCTGGGAGAAGACCCAAGATGACATGGAGGGTCAGACCAGTGAAGGAGATTCAAGCCAGATGGAGAATTCTGCCTTAGGCCTGGGCAGGCTAACCAGTGCTGTAAAGGAAGACTCTCATGTGAAGTGGAGTGACATGGCAGCTGCCCCACCCTGGAACCTGGTCCAGGGCAAGAGGAGTAACAGCCGCAGGAAACAGGTCCTTGAAAATGCTTCAGTCAAGCCCAAACCTCGCCTGAATCCTCACAAAGGAAAGAAAACTGCTGGCATTGTTGGAACTGGTACGGGAGGAGACATCCGAGTCATAAAATCCAAACTGGTGAGTGTATTTGCAACAAAATTCTCACCTGATTTGGACTCTGAGACTTTGACTAGCTATATGGAAGATAAACTTGGGCGTAATGTAACCTGCCAAAAGATAGAAGCTGTGCAAAGTTGGTTCAGTTCTTTTAAAATAACCGCAGAGTGCAAAGAAGTAGATGAAATGTATAATCCAGAACTGTGGCCGGAAGGCACTTTCGTGCGGCGATTCTATGAGGCACGCAAACCGAAATCTATAGCTGGGCCAATATCAGTGTTGAACGTGCCTGTAATGGGATCAGGGGTACCTGATGCCTAGTACTAGCAACTGTGATGGTGCTTAGAGTGGTGTCATACAACTCACGAGGTCTGCGCCTAGGACAGAGTGCTGGAGACAGAGCACATCGGATTGTGGTTGACCAGCTACTGGAGACCACAGACATTATCTGCTTGCAAGAGACATTTTTAGCCAAACAGGACCTTGATAAACTCAATTCTGTCCACAGTGATTTTCATGGAGCAGGAGAATCCACAACAGACTTAAGCACCAAATTGGTGCGTGGTAGAATACCTGGAGGTGTGGCCATTTTGTGGCGCAAGAAACATGATCCAATGATCAGTATTATCAGATTAGAGGTGGACTGGTGCATTGCAATTAAAGTTGTGCATTCTATGAATGTTTTTATTATTTTAAATGTTTATACCCCATATGACTGCTATAAAAATGAAGATGAATATATGAATAGATTGGCCTTTTTGAACTCTTATATTAGGGAATGTACATATGCAAATATATTTGTGATGGGTGATTTGAATGCAGACATTTCTGATGACAAATCTCTCTTTGGTCAGCACTTGTTACAGTTTTGTCAGGATAGTAAACTGGTTCTCTCCAGTATGAATTTCCTACCTGCTGGTAGTTATACTTGCGTCAGTGAAGCATGGAACACGACATCTTGGCTGGATCATGTAATCTGTACAGCCGATGCTCATGAAAGTCTGGAAAAAGTTGAAATTCTGTATGAGTTGACTACAACTGATCACTTACCTGTCTCTATGATTATAAATGTTGATAACTTACCTGACTGCAGTAGTTTGACAGAAGATGGCGCTAATAAGGTCAAAGTGGATTGGGATAAACTAAATAGAGAGGATGTATTGTACTATTGTGGGAGGTCGGATGCTCTCCTAAGGGAAGTACAGTTACCAATGGGTGCTATTTTATGTTCAAATATTAATTGTGATGATGTCACTCACTGTAATGACCTAAATGAAATGTACGATGGTATAGTGAGGGCTCTACATGATGCTAGTCATCCTCTGCACACACACCCCAGTAAGGCTAAGAATATCAAACCTGGCTGGAATAAGTATGTAGTTGACCACCATGAAGCTGCCAAGACGGCTCATAGGTCCTGGGTTATAGCTGGTAAACCCAGACAGGGGCCAGAGTTAGAACACAAAAAGCTTACCAGGGCCAGATATAAATATGCAGTGCGCTTTGTTGGAAAGCATGAGGAAGCCTTAAGAGCTCATTTTATGGCTGAAAACTTGATAGGCAAAAATGTCAATGAGTTTTGGAAGGAGGTGAAAGTTACAAATAGGGCCAAGACAATATTGCCTTGCCATATCGAAGGTGTATCTGGTGCAGAAAATATAGCAGAGCTGTGGAGGCAGCACTATGCAACTTTGTTTAATTGCATTACAAGTGAGCCCTATTGTGTGGGTGAGTTAAATGAGGATGTAATAAACTTTACTCCCAATGAGGTCTATAATGCTATAGAGCAACTAGCTGATAACAAAGCTAGTGGCAAAGATAACATCACTGCGGAGCATCTCAAGTTAGCCAGCCCCAGGGTGTCAGCCCTTCTATCCATTTGCCTGACAGGGCTGATGACTCATGGTATACTGCCAGACACCATGTGGACCGTCACATTAGTGCCCGTCATTAAGGACAAGGCAGGGAAAATAGGGAGTTTGGACAACTATAGACCCATTGCTATAGCTAGCAATCTTTCAAAGGTGTTAGAAAAGATGCTACTAGATAGACTGAGTGGGTTCATTTACACCACGGAAAATCAATTTGGCTTTAAGTCTCAACACAGTACTGATCTATGTATATATGCATTGAAAGAAGCTGTTGAATCCTATAGAAGGCAGGGCTCTACAATGTTTATTGGGTTTATTGATGCGTCCAAGGCATTTGACAGAGTAAATCATCATAAGCTTTTTACTAAACTTATGCTTAGGGGTGTGCCGGGATGCATCATACGTATACTGGCTTACTGGTATGCGAAACAAAGCATGCAGGTTAAATGGGGAAACAGCCTATCGACACCATTTAGTGTAAGCAATGGAGTACGTCAGGGGGGGCTTCTGTCTCCTGCCCTGTTTAACTTATATATGGACAACCTCTCAAAGCAGTTGGGGATATGTAAGACGGGTTGTGTAATAGGAAACACTCTGTTAAACCACCTGATGTACGCAGATGATTTAGTTATGTCCCCCAGTACTGTTGGGTTCCAGCAGTTGTTGGATATATGCTCCAAGTATGGGGGTGAGTTTGATGTACAGTACAATGCAAAGAAGAGTGTTGTGTTGGTTTGTAGGACTAAGGAAGATCAGGAGCTGCACTTCCCTATGTTTTATCTGTCAGGGCAATGTATCTGTGTATCTAACTGTACAAAATATCTTGGGCATATCATTACTGACAAGATGGAAGATGATGCTGACATGTATAGGCAAAGACGAATGTTGTATGTCCAAGCGAACATGTTAGTCAGGAAATTTCATTACTGCACTGATGATGTGAAAGTGCACTTGTTTCGTGCTTACTGTACCCCTATGTATGCAGCCCCATTATGGGTCAACTACAAAAAGGAGACTATGTGCAAACTGCAGGTAGCATATAATGATTGTCTGAGGATACTGCTGAAGAAGCCCAAGAGCAGCAGTGCAAGTAAGCTTTTTTGTGACTTGAGGCTATGCTGTTTACAGGCCCTCTTGAGGAACCTAATGTTTAAGTTTATGTGTCGACTTGATGTGTCACAAAACTATATTATAGTAAGGCCCACAAGTCCCAGGTGTAGCTCGGTCCGATATCAATCGCATCTATGGAAGCATTGGTATGAGTGCCTTTTAAGACTTTGTGAAAAAGGGTGTATTGTATATGTTTATGTAATTATTATTATTATTTTATTTTTTTGTATGTTCTGCTGTTGGGCCTAGAGCCTGTAATAAAGTTTATATATATAGGTCAGGTATTGCGTCTTACTGCAGTACAAAATATCGCTCAGCGTGGACATAATGAAAATGATGAGTCTAGGAACAGAGGCAATTTCCTTGAGATTTTGCACGTAGTAGGAGATCATGATTCTTTTATTCAAAAAAGACTATCAGAAGGCCCCCGCAATGCGATGTATACTTCCAAAAATATCCAAAACGAAATATTACAAATCCTGGCAGGGATGGTCCAGGAGGACATACTAAAAGAAGTCAAATCTAGTCAGTACTTCTCTGTTACATCCGACGAAACAAAAGATCTCAGCAAAAGGGAGCAATTGTCCATAGTCTTAAGGTATTATTATGAGGGAGCAGTACGGGAGGGCTTCTTAGGCTTTTGGGAAGCCGAACATTTGGATGCCAGCTAACTTAGCTAACTCCTTAGCTAACAAAATAATCTCTTCTTTGGAGCAGTATGGCCTTGAATACAAGGAGAATTTAGTGGGCCAAGGGTACGACGGCGCTGCAGTTATGAGTGGCCGGTGCTCAGGGGTGCAGACAAGAGTTAAACAGGTGGCCAAATATGCTTTTTATGTCCACTGCAATGCTCATTGCTTAAATTTAGTCATTGTCGATTGCGTCAAAAAGGTCCCTGAGGCTGGGGAGTTTTTTACTTTGCTCCAGCAATTGTATGTGTTTTTTTCCGGCTCTTATGTCCATCAAAAGTGGATGGAAGTACAAGCGGAGATGTTTAGTGGCCCCCCTAGAGAACTTCAAATCCTCAGCGACACCAGATGGGCCTGTCGCGGCATTGCCTGTAGGAACCTTTTTGATAGATTGCCTGCAGTACTCAAAGTGTTGGATGACATATAAAATGAGGTTGATCCTGAAAGATCTACGAAGGCCCGAGGGTTAATGTTTCAAATTGACCTGAACTTCATTGGGCTACTTGCCATATTTAGACAGGTGCTTGGTGACGCAAAGTTTTTGTCTGAGCTGCTAAAGTCCCCAAACTTGGATCTCCTCGGAGCTGTAGACTTAATTGAGACCCTAAGGGAGACCTTTGAAGAGCATCGCAATGAGGATGAGTACTTTAATGAGCTGTGGAACACCGTAATCCACACATGTGAAACCTGCAACATCCCCATCACTGTTAGACTAAAAAGAGCCAAACAGACACCCAGAGCACTAAATGACAGTTATGTCACATCCACACTTGGTCACAGAAGCCAAGTTAATGGCAAGGATACCTTTAGAACAAACATATTCCTGCCCATAATGGACTCCATTATTGGGGAAATGCAGAAGCGTTTTTCAACGCCCAGTTGCAATATAATGAAAGGCTTACAGGGGCTAAACCCAGTTAGCAATCACTTCCTAAAAGAGGATATTGTCTTGCTGCTTGCTGAAGCACATGACTCAAATATTGAGGATCTGAAAAATGAACTCACACAGGTTGAGAGGCTTTTAGCAAGGAGTAAAAGAGAAGGAAAAAATTGCCCTTCATCTTTGATTGAACTGCTAGGTTATTTGGACCCTTTTAAAGATGTGTTTTATGAGATGCATCGTTTATGCAAGATTGCAGCTGTTTTACCAGTTACCACAGCTGGATGTGAGCGCAGTTTTTCCACTCTAAAACTCGTAAAAAATCACCTGCGCTCAACTATGCTAACTGAGAGATTGTCCCAGTTAGCTGTGCTCAGCATTGAGAGTGACCGTGCAAAAGCAGTTGACTTAAACGAGTTTGTTCAACGCTTTGCTAGCATTCATGGAAACCGCCGTCTGCAATTGATTTAACCTGTACAGTTTAATAGTCATGTGCAATAAAATAACAGCATCTTGCAAATAAGAAAATTGCATTAGGTTATAATTTTATCAAGTTAATATTTTTCATTTCAAGATGTTCTTTTTCGTATGTTTTCTGCATACAATATGGAGCCTCACAAATGCCTGGCATCCATAAATGTTAATATGAAGTCCATAGTTCCTGTGGATTTTGAGGTCTTGCCTCAGAAAATTGTGTTTTTGATGTTTTCCCTCAAGTGATCAGCAGTTGAGAGTGAGTGAGTGAGTGAGTGAGTGAGTGAGTGAGTGAGTGAGTGAGTGAGTGAGTGAGTGAGTGAGTGAGTGAGTGAGATGAATGACATTCTTATGTACATTTTATATTGTTGTATGTAATATTTTAATAAATCCAAAAATAATGTTTGACTAAAAAGGTACTTCACTGAGTCTTTTCTGAATCAGAGGGAAATGTTTTGACAGTCATGGTTTTCATTGCAACAATCCTGCATTATAATCTTGTTTCAATCCAGATAACCTAAATCTATTGATGGCTTATGTTGTATGACTAAATCTGTCCATATTTCCTCAAAACTCACTAGAAGACATAATTTGAGGGGTCTTTTTTTTTTTTTTTTTTTTTTTTTTGAGTATCTCCTGGGGAGCATACTCCCAAACCCCCCAAGAATAGCTTTTTCACACAGTACAATTTAAGTATAGACTACACAGACTGTTGATAGTGATTACACAGAGAAAGGGTCCACAATTCACAAATTAAAGGGATACTCCACTTTTTTTGGAAATAGGCTCATTTTACAACTCCCCCAGAGTTAAACAGTTGAGTTTTACCGTTTTCGAATCCATTCAGCCGATCTACGGGTCTGGCGGTACCACTTTTAGCATAGCATAGCATCATTGAATCAGACAAGACCATTAGCATTTCTCTCAAAAAATGACCAAAGAGTTTCGATATTTTTCCTATTTGAAACTCGACTCTTCTGTAGTTACATCGTGTACTAAGACCTTAAATAGGAAAAATATCGAAACTCTTTGGTCATTTTTTTTGAGAGAGATGCTAATGGTCTTGTCCAATGATCTATGCTAAGCTATGCTAAAAGTGGTACCGCCAGACCCGTAGATCGGCTGAATGGATTCGAAAATGGTCAAACTCAACTGTTTAACTCTGGGGGAGTTGTAAAATGAGCCTATTTCCAAAAAAAGTGGAGTATCCCTTTAAGACCCACACCATCCAAAAACCCAGCTACATCTCTGATTTGACTCCCACTCTGTGTAATGTAGTGTAGAGAACAAAACACATTCAATGAAAACCGTAGCATTTTAAATTATGAATAATGTCCATGGCCCCCCTCCTGAAACCTCATGCCACCCCTTTGCCACCCCAGGAAAAAATCTCTAGATCCGCCACTGGTCTATAGTGACCGTCACAATCGCGCACCTGCCCACACCACACACTACAAAAAATATAACTGCTAAAACTACCAAATAATGAAAAATCCTAACAAGAAAGAAAAGAGCACTTCCACATTACTATCAATACGTTACTTGCCCAACCAGACGGAATAAAACACTTGATTTGTGCTATGGAACAGTAAAAGACGCCTTCAAATCACTCCCATTGCCTCCTTTGGGCTCGGCTGATCATAACTGTGTGTTTCTATTGCCCACCTACAAGACTGTTTTAAGGAGAGAGAAGATGCAAACAAAGGATGTAAAGGTTTGGACTGAGGAATCTGTGCTCTGTTTACAAGAGTGTTATGATTGCACGGACTGGAATATGTTTAGAGAAAGCTGTGATAATGACTTGGATGAACTTACTGATGTGACCTGTTCCTATGTTGCTTTTTGTAGAGATATGATAATTCCAAGTAAGACAGTCAAAATCTACCCTAATAACAAACCATGGGTGACCAAATCTGTTAAATCTAGCATAGAATATAAGAGACGGGTCTTTAAACTTGATGAATTTACTGATTTACATAAACAAGCAGCCACTAGGGGTTTGAAAGTAGAAATCCTAAAGGCAAAAAAGAATTATAAAGTGAGGTTAGAGAGTCAGATGGCTGATAAAAAATTGGGTTCGGCCTGGTCCAGTATGAAAGCTATATTAGGGTATGGTAGTTCAAAGCACAATAATCATGTCATCTTGGATGGATACAATTCGAAATTTGAATATGCAAATGCATTGAATAGTTTTTATAATCGTTTTGATACATCTGTTTTTAGTGAGGAACTCCAGGACTTGCGTCACAACCTGGAGGATAGTCAGCATTTTTGTATAGAACAAAAGGAGGTGGAAAGGGCCTTTTCTTCAGTTAGAGTAAATAAGAGTTATGGGCCTGATAATATTTGTGGCCGGGTACTCAAGTCTTGTGTAAAAGAGTTGAGCCCTGTATTCCACTATATTTTTAATAAGTCCCTGAGAGTACAGCATGTTCCAAAGGTGTGGAAGGATGCAATGATTGTCCCAGTTCCGAAAGCTAGTTGTCCAAAGATATTAAATGATTTAAGACCAGTGGCTCTTACATCTATCTTAATGAGAATTTTTGAAAGATTTGTGAGATCTGAAATTTTAAAGACGACAGAGTGTTTATTAGACCCAATGCAGTTCGCTTATAGATCAAAAAGAGGTGTAGAGGATGCAACGGTCACCCTGATACATCTGCTTTTGAAACATTTGGAGGGGAAGGGGTCTCATGCAAGGCTTCTTTTTGTAGATTTTTCCTCCGTGTTTAATACAATTCAACCTCACATCCTAGTAAGTAGACTTTTAGAGCAGTTTAAACTGAGTAATAATTTAGTTGGATGGATTTTAGATTTTTTAACTGAGAGAACACAAAGAGTGAAAATAAATAACACAATCTCTACACAGGTTACTTCCTCCACTGGTTCACCACAAGGATGTGTACGTTCTCCACTGTTGTTTATTCTGTACACAAATATGTGCCAAAGTCATCTGGAAAATCGTGTTGTTTTGAAGTACGCAGACGACACTGTGATCGTCAGTCTGCTCCAGAATAATGAGAATAGTCATGGACCTATTATTGATGACTTTGTTGAGTGGTGTGAAGAGTCTCACCTTCATTTAAATGTACTGAAGACCAAGGATATGGTTATTGATTTCAGAAAGAATGTCTACATGCATGAAATCACATCCATTAAGGGTGAAACAGTGGAGTGTGTGCAGTCTTAAAAATACCTTGGGACAATCATTGATTCAAAGCTGAGTTTTGAAGCCAACTGTGAAACAGTGTGTAAAAAGGGGCATCAACGTCTGTTCTTTTTAAGGAAACTGTGTAAATTTCAAATCGAGAAAACTCTGTTGAGTATGTTTTATCGCGCTATTATTGAATCCGTACTCTCCTTTTCTCTGGTATCCTGGTATGGGAACTTAACGTTAAAGAGCCGGAACTCTATTGGCCAGATTGTGAAGTGGTCCAGTAGGTTGATTGGGGAGCCACTACTGAACCCATCCTCGCTGTATACCAGGCAGGTACAGCGCATGGGTATTTCAATCTCGAGTGACCAGCTCCATCCGCTGTATTGTGAGTTTCAGTATCTGCCGCCCAATCGACGGTTTAGAGTACTGCGGTGTACAACAAAACGATATAAAAACAGCTTTGTTCCAGTAGTGATTCATTTTATGAATAGTATTAAGAAGGAGTAAATTGTTTTTAGTGTGATTTTAGTGTCTTGTTCGGTTTGTATGCATGGTGTTATCGTCTATATGTCTGAGAAACAGCCTAAACTTGTTCTCTGGAACTTAATTTACCTTCGGGTACAAATAAAAGCAACCAACCAAAACACTAACATGTCCACATTCTTGGGTAAAAGACAGCTCCTCGACTTGTTAACAATAAATCCTGCTTTGGAAAATATGCGCTCTGCAGGAGTGGAGGTTGCAGGGATGCAGAGCAGGCGTTTGGCTGCCCGAGCAAGTAGTCGTGGATATCTCTCCTCATTATTTTTCCACCACGCAAGTGGCCCAGCAGTGTCCACTTTACTTCTGTCCTGAAGATAATCTTTCATTTCGTCGCAAGAGGATCTTTGTGCGCTTGGCTCATCAGGGTCATCCTCTGCACCATGTCCACAAAGAAGCATTGCTATCTCCTTCTCTTTTGCCGTGTTCTGTTTTTTTGCCAACGGGTCCTCATCATCTACTGTCTGCTCTGCGCTGTCTCCTGAGAGGCTTAGCCTTTGTGCAAGTTTTACGACTTCAGAATAGGCCTCATCCCGTTTCTCATCATTAAGAAAAGGTAGCTGTTTGAAGCGCGGGTCCAGTACTGCAGTTAAAATGTACAGGCTGCTTGTCATCATAACTCGGCCTTTGAGTTTCCATCGACTATCTATTTCCTGCACAAGCTTAAGTTTCATCTTCTTCTTTGTTGGACTATCGTTATCTGTGACGACAAGATGTCATTTTTTTAGATTCTGAAGCATTGGGAAGGCCGCAGACAGGGATGTGTTAGTCTCCTCCGAC
Organism: Phoxinus phoxinus; assembly: GCF_949152265.1. Classification (NCBI taxonomy): domain Eukaryota; kingdom Metazoa; phylum Chordata; class Actinopteri; order Cypriniformes; family Leuciscidae; genus Phoxinus; species Phoxinus phoxinus. Next base: position 30,244,041 of record NC_136884.1, on the reverse strand, counting down.
AATAGCTTGGTCAGTGTAATAAAGGGCTTAAGAACGTCTGTGATGTCATCAGCCATATTCCACTGCTCTGTTGTCATGTCCAAAGTGCTGCTGTCACTCCTCTTAGTGTAATTGGGGTCCGATAAAACGGCGGTGATGGGCCAGCGCTGCTCCAACAGTCGCTCCAACATAAAGCAGGTGGAGTTCCACCGGGTGGCCACATCCTGGATGAGTTCGTGCTCAGGAGCTTTTTGCTGCACCTGTTTCTCTTTGAGACCCGTTTTAAGCTTTGTGTCCCTTTTTGAAGTGCCCAACAAGACAGCGCGCCGCAGTCACCGTGCGCGACACCGGGTCTTATTTTAAGGCAGCATTTACCACAGCTGCAGGGTGTGGCCTGCACACCTAACCAACTCGACGTCTGGCCACTGACCAGATCTCTTCAGGAATTCCACCGAGAGGACCATGTTGGCAGCGTTGTCCGTTACCACTGACACCCGCTTCTCTGATGGAATGTGGTAAGCGTCCGCGACTTTGAGTCGCGCCGCAAGATTTTCTCCGGTGTGCGCTTCATCCATGTACTTTGTTTCTAACACAACGCTATTAATTTTCCAGTCCGCATCGATAAAATGGGCCGTAACTGTCATGTATGCCTCCACTCTAAGCGAAGACCACAAATCAGTTGTGAGGCTTACAGCCTCGGAGGATTGGAGTAACTGGTCTACATTTACTTTAAGTCCATCAAACCGCGAACGTAGCGCACGCATGTCAGTCTCCCGTGCTGGCGATTTTAAACATGTTCTTAAAGCCCTCTCCTTCCACTGTGTTGACTGGCCTCATATCTTGGGCGATGTAATGCACAATCCCCTTAGTGATGTCCTCCTTTCTCTTCGCCGACAGAGGATGGACAAACTCCAGTTGCGTCTGTGTGCTTCCTGACGCCTGTGGCATGGCCTGGGGATGCGCCTAGTACATTACCAATAAAATATATAAACTATATTTCTATTAGAATTCTATTAGAAATAGCAAGCTCAGCTATCTGACACATGTATATCTTGCTTACCGCTTTTAGGTGATAGGTCATATTGGTCGTTGAGCTATGGTAAGTTAGCTTTAAGCCGCATAGCTTGCACTCCACAGTCTTGTCGTCTTTTTTTGTAAAATGCAGTCAGACAAAAGATTTGTCGACTAAAGCCAAAACAAGTAGCGTTCTAACTGAATGAATACAGCAAAACTACCTATATTCCTTACTGAGCGCGAAGCCAGCCACAGGTGCGGTTCACGAGTGTTCTACGAGGTGCGCTAAACTGTGTGGCGCTGTTACAAAATAAAATTGCCTAAATAAAGCATTTAAAGTTGGGGATAAAACATAGGCTAATTATATTTAGAATACAGTAATATATAACTGTTTATAAAGGAATAAATATCAAAGAGTAAATCAATGAAAATTTCTTTATTGGTGAAAAATAAATAAATAATGCAACTGGTCGATCAATGAGAATGTCAGTCGACCAAGACGGCATCGACTGATTAGTCGACTAAACGACTAAAGTTGACAGCCCTAACATTGCCTTCTGCATTTTTGTTTTGCTTTTCCCTCCATTGTACCGAATAGTGATGTCTGAACCGAGGTATGAACCGAACCGTGACTTCTGTGTACCGTTCCACCCCTAGTATAGTGTGAGCAGTGAAGTCGCAGCTCGACTTTCGGACTGTATAGTGTGAGCACATAAATCCTGAGCTTTGACATTACATCACATGCGATCTACTCCCTCAGTACGAGTAGGTACCTTGCTGAAATTGCAGACATCGCACAGTGTATGCCCGCCTTAACTCCATAACCTGCTAATAAACAGTGCACAGTTCTGATGAACATTTCTCCATATCTAAGCACTCACTGCCTACTAAAATCTATATAAACTACAATGTAAACTGCCTTAGTTAGTATCAAGCTCTTTATGCTATGCAATGTTCTGACTGGCCATGTCATCAATGTGATAGTGTACACTGGCTCCAGCACAGACATCACACACACTCCAGTACTTGGTGTGTCTGGCTCAGTAGTGGCTGATACACCAGTCCTACTCTCTTCCATCGCCTACTTAGAGCCAAAACTGGGGCTTGTGGAACTGTGAGGGGCAACAGAAAGGTCATGCCATGCTTTTGTGACAAGATGTCCAGTGGCATGACAAAAACAACATAGTACAGAATTTGCATTATTAAAAGTATTTAAAGTCCCTGTAAAGGCAATTCTAAAAAAAAATTCTAAACACATTATAAATGTTAGAAATGTATTGCTAAAACATATTATAAAGACTGTGAACTGCGAACTACTGAATTGTGGAGTTAGACCGTTAAACAGTTTTTCACCATTGCTATTTTCCGGATTTTTTGGGGCGGGGCTAAAGGGGCTCGATGACGCACTGGAGCCCCTGAGCTCCTGGACACGCCCCTACTTGATGACGCACTGGAGCCCCTGAGGCTGGCCGCTCCTAACAATATAAATAGAGCACATTCGCATCAGTTTGGCGCTCAATCGCGAGTTACTGTCAGTACTATTATTACTACAGCCTAGTTTGCTAGTTAGCTATGCCTTCGTCACGGAAATGCGTACTACCTGGATGCGATCATGTACGAAACAGAGTGTCCTTATTTAAATTTCCTAAAAACGATCACATCAAGAAGAGGTGGATTAATTTTGTGAAGAGCCACCTTGATGGAGAGCTGAGGATCACCACCAAAACCCGCCTCTGTAGTGATCATTTTACACGGGATAGTTTTATAAACTTTCGTCGGAGACAACTGGGATGCTCTGATAATCCGCTGTTACTGGTGAATGTAGCAAGCAAGCAAGCAAACTTTATTTATAAAGCACTTTACAACGACCGAAGTAGCCCAAAGTGCTGTACAAAGCAAAATATAACACAACACAGCTAATTTACTATAAAATACATAGTGAAATAAGTTAAAAATAAAAACATATAAAACAAACCATAACATGCAAAATGTCAACTCCTGGTGTTAAAGGCCAAGGAATATAGATGAGTTTTTAAAAGAGATTTAAAGTGAGTTAGTGAAGTGGCCTGTTTTACCGGCTGAGGCAGGTCATTCCACAATTTTGGAGCTGCCACAGCAAAGGCGCGATCCCCTCTGAGTTTACGTTTTGTTTTTGGAACGTGAAGGAGCAGTTTATCAGCTGACCTAAGAGAGCGAGTGGGTGTATGAAGATGTATTAACTCAGAGATATAAGACGGGGCAAGACCATTTAATGATTGAGGCCGAATGTGGCTGAACCGACTATCTCCCGCCTCGGCCTTCATCCTCCCGTCGCGCCGACACCTGGTGCCATCCTCGGCAGTGCGTGCCCACCAATGAGGGTAGGCTGCCTTGTGTGCTTATGTTATAATTATAGTAGGTAGTCCACAGTACGTACTAAATTCTGCAACCCTCTAACGTGATTTTTTTTGTTTATTTATATGATCAATATGATTCCTTAGCCAAGTAATTTAAACCATTATCTGTTCACAAAGCAGTCCCTTCCGACCACAAAAGAGACAGAGTCTTTCATGCATAAAGTCACTCGAGAAGTTGGATGTCAGTCAGACAGGTTTCAGCGCAGCCGGCGGACACGCCCCCAGCGTGTGGGAATTATGTACAGTGGGTATAGAAAAGAATCACCCCCCTTTAAAATAATCAAATTTTGTTGCTTTGCAGCCTGAAATGAAAAAAGGACAAAAACTATTTTTGTGTTATTCAGCTGTATTTACAACTTATAACATCCTAGTGAAAGATATAATACCAACTTGTCAGATTATTTTTTTTATAAATTTAAAAACAGAATCACTGAGTTGGAAAAAGAATCACCCCCCTCCTAAAAATTACTTGTAAACCCAACCAGGTGTAGTTAATCACCTTCTCAATAGAACACAAAGCCAATTGACTTTCATCTGTGATCAGCTGTGGTCATTTTGATTAGCTCAGCATGAAACAAGCTTTTCCTGAAGCATTTCAGTCCTTGGTAGTGCAACTGAAGAAAACAATCAACTATGGGTGGTGGCAAGGCATTGTCAAAAGATCTCCGGGATAAAGTTGTGGACAGGCACAAGTCAGGAGATGGATACAAAAAAAATTCAAAAACGTTATCAGTGCCTAGAAGCAAAGTGAAGTCTATTATTAAGAAGTGGAAGGTATTTGGTACAACACAGACCCTCCCTGGGTCAGGACGTCGCTCCAAACTGGATGAAAGAGCCAGGAAGAAACTGGTCAGAGAGGCTACCAAGAGGCCTACAGCAACTCTGAAGCAGTTGCAGGAATTCATGACAAAGAGTGGTCATTGTGTGCATGTGACAACAATATCACAAATTCTCCACAAATGTGGCTTGTGGAGGGTTGCAAGAAAAAAGCCACTCCTCAAGAAAGGCCACATGCAGGCACGACTGAGCTTTGCCAAAACGCACCTTGGAGATTCTAAGGCCACGTGGAAAAAGGTCTTTTGGTCAGATGAGACTAAAATTTTATTATTTGACCTCAACGCCAAGCGATATGTCTGGCGAAAATCCAATATAGCTCACCATCCAAATAATACCATTCCTACAGTAAAGCATGGAGGTGGTAATATCATGTTATGGGGTTGTTTCTCTGCAGCAGGGACTGGAGAACTTGTCCGGATAGAAGGAAAAATGGATGGGGCAAAAGACTGTCAAATTCTTGAGGAAAATCTGCTGCTCTCTGCCAGAAAGTTGTCAATGGGAAGAAGATTTACCTTCCAACATGACAATGACCCAAAGCACACAGCAAAACTGACCACACAGTGGTTGAAGGAGAAAAAGGTGAATGTCCTTGCATGGCCTAGTCAGAGCCCAGACTTAAACCACATTGAAAATCTGTGGAATGACTTGAAGACAGCAGTCCACAAACGGTCACCATCAAATTTAACTGAACTTGAGCAGTACTGCAAATATTGCAACGTCTAGATGTGCAAAGTTAGTAGAGACATATCCCAACAGACTAAAGGCTGTAATTAAAGTAAAAGGTGGTTCAACAAAATACTAAAACAAGGGGGTGATCCTTTTTCCAACTCAGTGATTGTTTTTTTGTGTTTTTTGTTTTTTATGACATATTGGTGTTATATATTTTACTTGGATGTTATAAGTTGCACTGAGTAAATACAGCTGAATGAAACAAAAACTGTGTCTGTCTTCATTTCAGGCTGCAAAGCAACAAAATGTGATTATTTTAAAGGGGGGTGATTATTTTCTATACCCACTGTAGGTATTCGAGGTAATGTCTGAAATTGGATTAAGTCTTATCTCCAAAACAGAAGTTTTTCAGTGCAAATGGGAGAATGTACATCGAGCTCAGCGTCTTTATCATGTGGTATTCCACAAGGATCTATTTTAGCACCAGTCCTTTTCTCACTTTATATGCTTCCTTTAGGTCAGATCATGAGCAAATATGAGGTCTCTTTTCACTGTTACGCAGATGACACCCAGTTGTATCTACCCTTAAAACCAACTGTCCCTGCTGCTGTTGAAAGGCTGGTATAGTCTTGGGGAGATTAAAAGGTGGATGTCTGCTAATTTTGTGTGTATAAATGAATCAAAAACTGAACTGATTTTATTTGGCCCTTCGGAGTCTGCAGATACCTAAAACTATCTAAAATTTAATTGAGTACACTATCCCCTTATCTGATGCATCAAGTAAAAAACGTAGGTATAATTTGCGATAGTGCACTGAAATTTGATAAACAGATAAATCAAGTAGTCAAAATTAGTTTCTTCCAGTTAAGATTAGTCGCTAAAATTAAGCCTTTTGTAACATGGAAGGACCTGGAAAAGATAGTTCATGCGTTTATCTTCTCAAGATTGGACTATGGTAATGCATTGTACTATGGTGTTCAACACAAAAGCTTAAACAGATTGCAACTAGTCCAAAATCCTTTTGACAGGCACTCGGAAAAATGATCATATTACTCCTGTATTAAAAGAACTACATTGGTTGCCGGTTTGGTTGCCAGTTCCGACATATATAGCTGATCTAATCCAGGTGAATAAACCAAAGAGAGCACTGCGCTCCGAGTCATTAAATCTCTTGGTAGTCCCGCGGACGTACAGGAAAATGAGAGGAGACCACTCCTTTGCAGCGCCTGACCAGCCTGAAGATCAGGCTGGTCAGGCGTGACGTGAAGATCAGGCTGGTCAGGCGTGACGTGAAGATCAGGCTGGTCAGGCATGACGTGAGGATTCCCTGGGTCTGGCTGTTTTCTAGATCGGGGCGCAACGCTCTCCATCGATAAATTGGCCCCGATCCAGAAAAGCAGCTTCAGGGTTTCATCGTCGAGGGGGCTGGTGACAGCTCGACGAACAAAGTTCACCACGAAGGTGAGGAAATCTGTGCTCTCTTGAGCAATAGCGACAATTATAGCCCTGTTGTCCATTTTGGCTGCTCCGTTCTTCTGTCAGGGTGCGGTGCAGGCAGAAGAAGATGAATATTATGAGGGTTGGGGAGTAACGGAATACATGTAACGGTGTTATGGCCAGCAGCCAAATCACCCTGTAGCCCAAGACTGGTTGCCCACTGAAGCTAAGCAGGGCTGAGCCTGGTTAGTACTTGGATGGGAGACCTTCTGAGAAGACCAGGATGCTGCTGGAAGAGGTGTTAGTGAGGCCAGCAGGGGGCGCTCACCCTGTGGTCTGTGTGGGTCCTAACGCCCCAGTGTAGTGACGGGGACATTATACTGTCAAAGAGCACCGTCCTTCGGATGAGACATTAAACCGAGGTCCTGACTCTCTGTGGTCACAAAAAATCCCAGGATGTCTTTCGAAAGAGTAGAGGTGTAACCCCCGGCATCCTGGCCACATCACTGTCTCCTCTCCACCAGTAAGCTGGTGTGTGGTGGGCGTTCTGGCGCAATCATCCAGGTGGATGCTGCACATTGGTTGGTGGTTGAGAAGATTCCCCCTTCTATGTAAAGCGCTTTGAGTGCCGAGAAAAGCGCTATATAAATGTAATGATTATTAGTATTATGTAATCAGGATACAAAAATCCAGTAACTACGTCAAAAAACTTAGTAATTACATATTGAAAAAGGGGGAATACTTTAAGGATTACAATGGTTTCATTTAAAACTAAATAAATCAGTATTTTGGCATAATAACACTATATTATGTGCACTATAATAGGGATGGGACGATTACCGGTTTCATGATTAACCACGATAAAAGGTCCTGACGGTTAGTATTATCGTTTAAAATTTTATTGTCATAACAACCGTGTTTGATTATCGTGATTTTGAAAACTCGTGATAAATCCTGTCCAGCCAGAATCAGTTTGACGCAGGCGCGCGCATGCAACATTGTTTTTTGCACGAGAAGACATGGCGGAAGGCAGTGACAGCGCTCTGGAGAATTTTCAGCCACCTCAATACCAAAACTAACTTGGGCAGATATTTGGACAAAAAATATTGATTAGAGATGAAATATTATCATTATCTCACTTTAATTAACGCAAAGCTTTCCTCGAAGAAAAGATTTACAGCAAGTGGCTTTGAGCCATAACGAACGAACATGTTCAAACTATTAAGAGTGACATTTAAGGGATAATGTATTGTATTCATTCACAGTAAACTTATCACACAGCTGAAATATTGAATTGTGATTAATGTTTTTAAATCTTACCGGTTTATAAATCCATTATGCAAGTTACAGTGTACAAAACAATCGTCAAGATAATATGATCACTTCAACAATATTATAGTATTATTAATACTAAATTACTGTGATTGAATTTTTAATACAATCAAAAACTGAGACGCAAGACATACATTTGAAATGAAACCAGAGATCGCGCCCGCGGTGATTCGAGACATGGAGCCGCACTGTGTTATAATGCATTGCTATTGACAACAGTCATTATAAGTATTCTAATAGTTTAGTCACCCTGACACTCATACACACACATGCATAAGTGAGTGAATATTATTATCATTAATGATAATAATACATTTGCTATTTCTTTGTTTTACAGAGTGGGCGTCAAGCAGGCAAACCCAGTGATGCTTCTGGTCCCTCGACTCCCTCCTCATCTACTGTTGTGACACAGACACTTGAACAAGCATTTAAAAGGCAGACTGCGTATGCACCCACATCAAAAAATGCACGAGACCTCACTGCAGCTATTTCATATTTCATTGCAAAGGACATGATGCCATTTCAAATTGTTGAGAGGCCTGGTTTTCTGAGGCTGATGAAAGTTGCTGTAGCACACTACAAAGCGCCATCATGAAAATATTTTTCCAAAACTGAAATACCAAACCTGTGCAACCAGGTCACAGCTGCTGTTAGCTCAAGGAACATGGTTTGCTGCAACTACTGACCTCTGGACTAGTGAAAGCAACCCTACATAAGCATCACTATCCATTACCTCACCCCAGACTGGCAACTGGAATCAAACTGCCTCGAAACTCAGTTCTTCCCAGAAGATCTCTCAGCTCAAAACATCAGCAAGTTTTTTGAGAACATGCTGGAAGAATGGGGGATCAACAAAAAAGACCTGGTCTGCATAACCACAGACAATGGCTTGGGTGCTTTGGCTATAATTTGAACCTGGCCATCTCAAAGGCTTTAAAAATTCAGAGAGTTGAAAAAGCAGTCAAGGCCTGCCGTTCTGGTCCAGGGCTTCTCACGGAGCTGGAAGAGAAGGCGAGAACTGCGTGAAAAACAAGCTGCCCTCAACATGCCACAGAAGGCTCTGATTCATGATGTGGTGACTCGATGGGGATCTACACACAAGATGGTTGAGCGTTTTCTTAGTCAACAGCAACCAGTCTGTGCAACATTGGCTGGAGAAGGAGGAACATGGCATCTAATGCCCAAGGATACCGAAATAACTGTCATGGAGCAACTGTGCCAGCTCCTCGAACCTCTGAGCAAGTTAACAGAAGCACTTGCTTCAGAAACACGAGTAACGCTGTCAGCAATCAAGCCTGTCCTGGACCACATGAATTCTGATATTTTGGAGGAAAAGGACACAGATACATCCCCTGACCAAGGAGATGAAAAATGTAATGAGAGAAGACCTCAAAAATAGATACTCAGAGAAGGCAAAGAGAGTCATGAACATGGCTTGTTTCATTGACCCCCGCTTCAAAAGGAGTGCTTTAGATGAGTCTGAGGCTTCAAAAATTTAAACTGACTGTGTCCAGGAAGCTGTGAAGCTGGCTGCACAAGTCAGGGAAGAACCTCAAAGCACCTTCACCAGCAGCAGCACCTCCACCAGCAGCAGCACCTCCACCAGCAGCAGCACCTCCACAGCAGCAGCACCTTCACCAGCAGCAGCACCTCCACCAGCAGCAGCACCTCCACCAGCAGCAGCACCTTCACCAGCACCTCCACCAGCAGCAGCACCTCCACCAGCAGCAGCACCTCCAGCAGCAGCATCGGAGGGGAAAGGCCTAACCGGGTTGCTGATTAGGATTACTTTAACAAGGCAGCAAAGAGGTGAAGAGGGTCAGATTCTAACCACTCTAGAAGACAGTGTGAAAGGAGAAATCAAAGTCTACCTGTCTCTGCCCCCAATTCCAGCAGAAGAGGATCCATGTGGTGGAGGGGCCATGCATCAGAGCTGCCTGACCTTGCCAGGAAGCTTTTGTGCATCCCAGCAACCAGCGTGCCATCAGAGAGAGTGTTCAGTGCCAGCGGGCATATTGTCTCTCCTCAAAGAGCACTTCTTAAACCAGACAAAGTAAATATGCTGACATTTTTGCATTTCAATCTCAAGTGAACAAAGATGCATATATAACAGGATGTTAGTTCAGCTCAGCTGCACTTTTTTTTTTTTTAGAAGAAGAGAACGGACAACCAATGATTGCTGTTCATTTGATTTGTTTACATATGGTTGTATTGTTGTTACATGATGCACAGATTGCTTTACTTGTGTTGTTTTTATGTGTGCATTTGATGTTCTTATTTAAGGTACTGTTCATTAAAACCTCCACTAGGAAAACTTATACCTCTCAGGGCTTTATGTTAATGTTCATTTAATGTTTATGCTTAAAGTGCATATAGCTGCTAATTGTATTTGTTGATTTTCAAAAATAAAACTTGTTCAAATGTTTTCAGTGTGACAGTGTGTTTTCAGTCATTTCCATCTCATTTGAACAAAACCGTGATAATATTGATAATCGTGATAACTTTGGTCACTATAATCGTGATATGAAATTTTCATACCGTCCCATCCCTATCAGTAATTTTCCTATACAAATGGTGCACCTCTAATATTTTAGCAAATACAAAAGCACTCGTTAAGAGTTAGTCGCATTCACTATATATTTACTGCAATGTTAATATTTGTGTTGGTTAAAGGTAGGGTATGTATGGGATTTGCAAAACGGCCGGCATATTTTGAAAATACACAACTCAAATGGTCCTACCTTCTTTCCTCCAACGCTGGCCCTGACTCCACCCGTTCGAAGAACATGGACGCGCAATCATGTACGAGCGAAAACTCAGATGTACGAGAGCGAGACAGGCTAGCGTAGGTTGGAGTTTTTGCCTGACGTCATCATTTACCTGCTAACACCGTCAACATGGCACAACATTCAGCGGTAAGTTGCACAAGCTTCGAGTATGCGCGCGAGGGGTATGGTACGACCGTTTGATTGACAGACTTACTGTCCAATGACTCTAGGTGGTCTTGGAAATGATTGGCTGGAGTTTGCAACCCGATCTCACCAAATGCGTCTATATAGCACGCAGTGTGTTTATCGTGTAATATATACGCGAAAATGAGTTTTTACGTGCATAGTATACGCATGGATAGCACATGGTTGGGTTTAGGGTGGGGTAGGGTGCGTGTGTATTATAAGCTTGGGTAGGATTAGTGGTGTGGGGTGCGTGTGTATATCACGAAATTAAGTGCGTATCATATGCACGCGCAAAACTGCGTATCATATCCACGTAAAAACTCATTTTCGCGTATAAATTGCACGATAAACACACTGCGTGCTATAGAGACGCATTTGGGTGAGAACAGGCTGGTTCCACAGATGATTAAATTGCTTAATTCTCATTTCAGTGCCTCGAACTCAGTGGCTGTAAGTGGGTTAGGAATAGGATTTCAAGTGATTTTGAATAAATGGACAAAAAAAGAGAATCACATACCCCACCTTTAAGCAAGTGATTATGAAATAACGGAGTAGTGAATTAATGACTCAGTTGCGTCCCCCGTCGGCCGAGTGAGTGGTCAAAACATAACTATACATTCATAAATGATTACTAAGTGATATGCCAATGATTTACAAATGTGTTGAAAGTTATCTAAAAAAAATTAGTAAATCATGAAATATATAAACACAGATCATTAGTAGAAGTTATTAGTTGATATATTAATAATCACTTGATAGTAATGTCAAACTTGTTTTAGCATCATTATCTCAAGCAATGATTAATAATGAACAAATGATTATCAAACCAATGGTAAATCATCAGTATATAATTTATTGATGCATCGTGAAGTTCTAAGCATGTCTGTGTTCAAAAGCACAAACATGCAAGTGTTAAAGCAATGTTTTAAAGAAAATTAATTTATTCGTTTTCAAGCAAATAAACATTTATGAATGACTTGCAGTCAGGGGATTGCAGTGGGTTATGTCCTTTCACTCTTCAGCACAGACTTGTTCTGTGTGGGATCTAGTGATAATGTGAACCAGTTTTACCTTCCACTGAAGCTCACATCAGGTGCACAGTGGTTAAAGACTCCATGTGTGTCAGAGAAGACAGCTGTCTGTACCCTCACCAATCAGCACTTACATTGTAGCTCTAACTCTACCTGTTATACATGAGTAAACGCATTAATAAATCATTATACAAAGCTTTCTGCCTCCCCTTATCTAAAGTCTTAACTTTTCATCACACATAAACATGTTTCATATCATTTATAGATCTTGTTGTTACAAATTAAGTGTGTAACACGATCTCATGAGTATATCAGTACGTTAAATGTCGGTCTGGCAATTGCATAAACACTAATGTACAAATGTTTACTTTTCTTTATTCATTGGCATTTCTGTTGTGAATGAGCATGTGTTTTGTAAGGTTTCCTTTCTGAGTGAAACTTGTTCCACACTGTTGGCAGGTGTAAGGCTTCTCTCCAGTGTGAACTCTCAAGTGGTAAATTAGGTTTCCTTTTTGCCTGAAACTCATTCCACACTGTTGGCAGGTGTAAGGGCTCTCTCCAGTGTGAACTCTCATGTGGTTTTTAAGGTTTCCTTTTTGCCTGAAACTATTTCCACAATGAGAGCAGGTGAAAGGCTTCTCTCCAGTGTGAATTCTCATATGGACTTTAAGGGTTCCTTGTTGACTGAAAATTACTCCACACTCTTGGCAGGGGTAAAGCTTCCTTCCAGTGTGAACTTTCATGTGGACTTCAAGGTTTCCATGCTTTCTGAAACTTAGTCCACACAGGTGGCAGGTGAAATTACCAATATTCCCTGTCTTTCGAGCCCTTTTTCGCGCGGAAGTTGTTTCAGCCTGTGAGCAATTCAAAGACTTTCCTTCAGTTATGAAATCATGATGTGTCTTGTACTGATCTTTCTCTTCCATTTCATTCCGATCTTGACTCTCCTTTTTCAATGGCATCAGGTCTAAGGTGAAAAAAGACATAAAAGTGAATCCCAGTTTAATGCCACAAAGCACAAACATTTAGAAACATAAAACATTAAAACTAATAACATGTACAGTATGTTAGATCCTATACACCAGGGGTGCCAAACTCCGTTCTTGGAGGGTTGCATTTGCACCACCAATATGAACTCAGAAGTAATGTTTGCCTTAAGTCCTGCCTCTCTGGTTGTTGTGTGGGACTTTTAGTTTTGACATGATGGCAAACTTTTATACTGACAACGCTGACAATGCCAGACCCTGAGCACTCACCACTACCATCCGTCTTCTTTAGTTTACAATCTGTTTAACAGTCCTATCTTAATACGTTATAATGCACATGTGGTTGATGACTTGGTCGAAGATCAGAAATGAGAAGGGAGTTCTCTGGAAAATCTACATTTACGTGCATTTTAAGAGATTGGTGAGGGCGCACCTGTGAGGATTTACTCTCAGTAATTTCTATTGTCACTAAGAGAGCATTGACACTCCTTGGTAACACCTGCAATTCTAGACAGACATTTTCTATCCATATAAAAGGAGGGACAAAGGAAAGTGACAGCATAAATATAAAAAAGACACTGGGCTCAAGAGGTGGCATTAAAAACAGATTGCGCAGACAAGGCGCCCATCACCCTTTTCCTATGATTACTCTTTCTAATGTACGATCCCTAAATAACAAATTTGAAGAACTAACTATTAAGGTCAAGACAAAATATTTGTTTAAGTGCAGTAACTTATTATGCCTAACAGAAACTTGGTTGACCGAGAATAACCGCAATACTGACCTAGCGAATCGGGCAATAGAGCAGCGGGAAAATCAATTGGAGGTGGACTGTCTATATTTGGACTATATTTGGACAATAACTGGTCAATGCATATTAAATATTGGACAAGAGTTGTACCCGTGCTTATGAGATCATCTCGGTTGCAATAAAGCGTTTCTATTTCCCCTAAGAGATTGGGCAGATTACGTCAAGTCTTGTCTATGTAACAGGACCAAAAAACACTGAAGCGAATGATAAAATAAAATGTTTCAGTGACGCTTTGGAGAGGTCTGTGGACCAGCCGGTGTTTATTCTTGGGGACTTTGAAGCAGTATCGAGACCTGACCTAGTTAAAATCAGATCATAATGTTATGCATCTATTGCCAAAATATAGACAGAAAGTTAAGATGAGACTGGCAGGTAGGGCTGCACGATTAATCACAATTTCCATGTAATCGCACTTAAATCGATTTGGCATATCACAATTTTGAAATCGCAAAGGCTGTGATTATATTTTTTATGGGCAGCTTGTCAAATGAGATGCAAATAGAAATATAAAACCAGTCCTAATTGAAAGAGAACAAGTTGACAAAAAGATTGAATCCAATATTGGGTGATAATATAGCATAACAACTGATTTATAAGCTATTCAACACAGAATACCACAAGTGTAACAAGGTAACAAATGGTCTTTAAATTGGTCTTTAAATGACATCGTGTACTTGACAGCGAACACGATGTCATTTATGAAATTGGCAGCGTGTACTAGACTGCTGTCACTTTGTTGATCAAACGAGAATCATTCAAGGCTCTTCACTGAATAACATTATTAACTTTAATAAGAATCAATATATACGTAATTCATACAGTGAAGACAATGTTTTTTTACATTTCATTTATTCAATGTCCTATGGCTTTTTTGTATTTATTTACTGAACGTTTCAACTCACTGTTGTTTGTTGACAAGAAAAAAGAACTTCACAATATACTTATGGCAAAGTTCCTTTTTCTTTCTACGTTTAGGGGTAAAACAAAGTTCAAAATCAGTGCTGGTCCTAGACTTCTGGGGGCCCTAAGTGTAGACTCAACAAACGACAGTGAGTTGAAAAGTTCAGTAAATAAATAAAAAAGCAATAGGAAAAATACAACAGAAAAATAACAATTTAGCCTGCTTAAGGCTTCTCTCAAGAGTGAATTCTCAAGTGCCGGTCAATAATTCCTTTTCGGACAAAACTTTTTCCACACTGTTGGCAGGTAAAAGGCTTTTCTCCAGTGTGAATTCTCATGTGATTGTTCAGGTGTCCTCTTTGAGTGAAACTTATGCCACACTGTTGGCAGGCGAAAAACTTCTCTCCAGTGTGAATTCTCATGTGGACTTTAAGGCTTTCTTGTGCACTGAAACCCTTTCCACAATGAGAGCAGTTGTAAGGCTTTTCTCCAGTGTGCATTCTCATGGGGATTCTATATTTTCCTTGTTGCTTACAACTTATGCCACACTGTTGGCAGGTAAAAGACTTCTCTCCAGTGTGAACTCTCATGTGGTTACTAAGGTTTGCTTTTTGCCTGAAACTCTTTCCACACTGAGAGCAGGTGAAAGGCATCTCTCCAGTGTGAATTCTCATGTGGACTTCAAGGTTTCCATGCTTATTGAAACTTATTTCACACAGTTGGCAGGTGAAATATCTTTCAGTCTTTTGAGCCCTTTTTCGTGAAGTAGTTTTTTCAGTCTGTGAGCAACTAAAAGATTTTTCTTCAGTTGGATTTTTCAAATCATGATGTGTCTTGTACTGATCTTTCTCTTCCATATCATTCAGATCTTGACTCTCCTCATTCAACGGCATCAAGTCTAAAGCAGAAAAAATACATAAAAGTTAATCACAGTTTAATGCCACAAAGCAAAGAACATGTAAAACTTTAACAAAAAAACTAAACAAACATGTATGCTAGATCCTATACGCAGTTTACATGGTTATTTACAAATGGCGGGTGCCTGCGTTTTGCATACGTTCAGCCAATCAGCGTACATTTGCGTCACTGGTAGTTCCTATTGTGCTGGGTTACACCCTGACTCTGAAATAGGAGCTTATTTAGTCCCCCCAAAAGGCGTTCTTATAGCTAAAATTGTTCCCAGTTTCTGCAGTGACAACAAACCGTAAAACGGGTACTTTCCGCCAATAGTTACAGGAACTATGAAAATGTTCCTCTGTTGTGAAAGACCCTCATATATTTTGTTAGATCGGGGTTGGAACTAAACTCTGCAGGACTGTGGCCCTCCCGGAACTGAGATTGTCTATTAATTTAAAAAAACTTTCAGTGGAAGAGTTGGGGGGAAATCACTTGCATTTTTTTAAGAGCGGAAAAAAAAACTAAAACACAGATTAGAGTAATATTTTTAAATTTGATATTTAAAGGGTCTACTTTTATTTGTGTACGTTCACAATAACAACAAAACATTGTGCTTTTCTAAAATAAATGGTTGACTGTTCAGTTGTACAGGATCTGTTTGCAGAAATGGCACAAAAGAGAGTGACTGTTCAAGTCTCTATGTTTAGATCAGTGTGTTCAATGTGCCTTAGACCTTCATTGCTTATATTTTGATTAGGGATGTTAACCGATGACCGTTTGACCGATGGTTGACCTCAGAGAATCGCACCTCAGATTATCTTCTTCAGAAGCGGTTTATCTGGCCCGTGCTATGTAAAGCTATTTCTTTGGATATTTTCAATGTTGTGCTTCAGTGTTCTCTGAATAGGGAACAGAGACGTTGGTTTGCTACCAAGCTCCTCTCACTTCCGAAGGGGGCTTCTTCGTGAGTGACGTAGCACTGCTAAGGTGGTGCCCGTGCCATCAGCAAATTAATTGCCGTGTTACTATGCAGGTTCGGACAATCAGCACCACCCGAGGGCATTCCCATTGCTACACAGAGGCTCATTCCCTATTCAGAGAATATGGGTTGAGACGTTTCCAATAGCGCTAGCCGTTTTATCAATGACATGCAGCCAGCAATGTTTCCTGTCATTCATATGTGCCTTGATTCAACGTCGGGGAAATGTACCATTTTGTTTTTTCCTACAACAAATCTGTCAAATGTGTAGTGTTAATAGAATAGACTTCTTCACCTGAGAAATACTGCAGGGCTGCCAGAGCCTCCCTATTACATCGTATACATTTTAAAATATTGCTGATTACTTACAAAGCACTAAATGGTTTATCTCCACAGTACTTGAGCGAGCTCTTAACGCATTATAGTCCTTCACGTCTATTGCGATCTCCAAATTCCGGCCAGTTAATAATACCTAGAATATCAAAATCGAATGCTGGCGGTAGATCCTTTTCCTATTTAGCACCAAAACTTTGGAACAGTCTTCCTAACATTGTCCGGGAAGCAGACACACTCTCAAATCAAAGTTAGAATAAAAACACATCTCTTTGGTCTAGCATACACATAACACACTATAGACTTCTACAACTCAATGTTAGGCTGCATAGATTAGGTCAGCCAGAACCGGGAACACTTCCCCTAAATCCTGATGTACTCATTACATCACAAGAAGGATGGCATCTAGGCTAATATTAGTCTCTCTGTTTATCCCGAGGTTTACCGCAGTCTGCCGGATCCAGGCCGTATCCAGATCTGATGAAGGACCTGCGTTTGGACGCAACTACAACGCAGTCCTGAAGTGTCAACTAGTCCCTCCCCTGTGAAAGCCTCCCTCCCACCCCTTAACTCTCTACAGATAAAGCGTTGTCGGGATAACGCGGGATAACGAATAATTCCGGTTCGTGTGGCTACGCCGAAGCAATAAAAATTCTGTATTATACATTTTAAGGCCAGACAAGTAGTTTGTTGAGGGTTGTTTTTTTTAGAGAAGGACTACATGCCAGCGCACATATATTCAAACGCGCATACCCATAGAATGAACTCTTAATACGCATGTGCACGCCATCAGCGTTCTCACAGGTTAGCGTTTTTAAAGTTGCGTAGAGATAACTTAAGAGTTTTGTGTTAAAACAGGTGGTGTGTTAGTGGCCCCTACGTTAATAACTAATTATCGTTGCGACGGAAGTGAATCAATCAAGTCAAGTCAAGTCATCTTCATTTATATAGCGCTTTTAACAATGTAGATTGTTTCAAAGCTGCTTTACAGAGATAAACGTATAATTTAAGGTAACAGATTGTTTTGGCTTTATAGTGGTTCTTGAATAATGTTACTTTCCAGCTAAAGTTAGTTTTGATTTATTCACTTCCATCGAAAGGATAATTTGTCATTAAATTAGGGGCCGCTAAGACGACACCGTTCTCTCTACACAGACTTTAAACGCGAAGCTGTGAGAAACACTGATGGCGCTCACGTGCGCATCAAGAATTAATCCTATAGTTATGTGCGTTTGAATATATGTGCGCATGTTTGTAATTCTCTACAAACCAAGCCTAAACAAACTACTTGTCCTGCCTATAAATTTGATACAGAATTTTATTTTATCACTACGGGGTAGATACGCAAATTTTCAACAATGCTTTATCTGTAGAGTGGTCAAGGGATCCTCCATAGGGAGAGGCTAGTTGGCACTTCAGCACTGCGTTGTCATCGGGTCCAGGCGAAGGTCCTTCGTCAGATCTGGATACGGCCTGGATCCGGCAGGCTGCGGGAAAACCTCGGGATAAACAAAGACACTAAAATTAGCGTAGATGCCATTCTTCTTAAGATGTAACAAGTACATCAGGATTTATGGGAAGTGTTCCCAGTTTCGGCTGACCTAATCTATGCAGCCCAACATTGAGTTGTAGAAGTCTATAATGCATTATGTGAATGCTAGGTCAAAGAGATGTGTCTATAATCTAGCTTTGAACTGACAGAGTGTGTCTGCTTCCCGGACAATGTTAGGAAGACTGTTCCAAAGTTTTGGTGCTAAATAGGAAAAGGATCTACCGCCAGCAGTCGATTTTGATATTATAGGTATGATTAACTGGCCGGAATTTGGAGATCGCCATAGACGTGAAGGACTATAATGCATTAAGAGCTCGCTCAAGTACTGCGGAGCTAAACCATTTAGTGCTTTGTAAGTAATCAGCAATAGTTTATATAATATATAATAGCAATAATTTAGTAGAAAACGTGACAGTTTCATTGACCGTGTTGAAAAAAAAACGGTCAAGGAACCAGACCGTGTTGATAGTGAAAAAAACTATCGCGTCATATCACGTCACGACGGAGTCGTTTGCCGCCGGGCTCTGCGTTTGCTCAGTGCAGAGTAGGTTGGTATTCAGTTGAAGCGGTCGTGATTCAGTGTGTTTTCGGTGGTTATTGTATTTCAATTAATAATTATCGTGATAAATGATTGTAAATTATGGCCTGTCAGGACATCGAGTCCACATGCTTCCGAACATGAAAAAGGATGGTGCTATCTTCCGTGTTTGTGTGCGTTTTGTGCAGGGTAAGAGACGGGACTTCACTTCTGCGTCTGCTTTGATGCGGTAGTGTGTAGCGTTCACTATAGACCGCATGATTATAATCCCGGCGTTATGATGAGTTAACGTTATATGATGACGGCGATATGTGCACACTGTCCCGGCTCTTTCATCAGGTCGCCCGGTCCGCCGTCAGAATGTGGGTCGGCCACCGGCGGGAAACATGACGCTCGTTTTCAATCTGAACTCTGAATTTTAATGTTTGTGTTGGCTGTTTCTACATATAAAGTTGTTATACAGTAAGACAGTTGTGATTGTGATTATTTCTTTATTCATTATCACCAAATGGGGCCATTCAAAGCCTTTATAATGTCCCTCTTCCTCTGGAAACTGTCTCCAATTGGCTGACATACACAACACATGCAGGTAAGGGTCTAAATACTAGCTTTACTTTTGCCTGATACATGATAATAATCTGTACAATATTGTGATCTGAGCATAGTGGTATACACATCGTCGGCTAACGTGAATAAATCTATAAGCTAACACTGTTCTCGTGTCTCCTCTGACCGTTGTTTTGTCTAATCCTGGCCTGTCTACTCTCTTGGCTTCATATCAGGCTCATAATTATATGGCTGAGGTCCGTCATACGAGTAAACATTTACGCTACAATTTCCTCAGCGTCCGAACTGTCATTGCTTTCCTATTGTTTACTTTGTCCGCTCTCCCTCATGTTACGTCACTTCCGGTTTGGCGGTTTTTAAATGCGGAAGTAAAATTCTCTCACAAAAACGACTCCAGAAGCCTAAATAGCGTTTTATAAGTATATGTTTATATTTAAATCTAGTTCCTACATTATTGTTCTATACATTGGGTCACTGGGTACTCTAACCTGCAATATGCCCTTTAAGCATGATAATATGGTAACATCACACTGAAGTAGGCTGCTTTAAAATGAACATTTATTTAAAATAAAATATCTTCTTTTGGCAAAATTATATTTATATATTATTTATTTATATTTACCATAAAGGCACAACAAAGGAAACTCTGTAACTGTATGAATTAAGCGAGCAAGTGTGCTACTGTTACGTAATTGAACCGTTTAAATGTCTTACCTGTCCAGCAGAAAAAAAGCCGTCTCTGCGTCCGTTTTGAACCCCTTCAAAACACGGAGATCACGCCACCTTTCAAAAGCCCTGCCGATGTTTATCCTCGTCTTCGCATGGGCCCGGTTGCAGTCTCTTTTTTTCTGTAGCCACTCCGAAGTCCGAAGTCTTTTGCGTTTTACGGGTGAATCTCCAGTTGTCACTGGTGATTGTCGTTTGAACCTTTCTGGATCCGCCATAAAATTGATAAGTTTAATTATATCAAGTACCTCCAACATCCTCACACGCAATATAGACTACTAGCCGAGACTCTTCTTCATGTGTACAGAAGTGAGGTAATGATGCAAAGACATGCTCGAATTTCCCGCGGAAATCCACCAGTACCACTGGAATTAAAAACATTATTACAAGCTTACCGTTTTGAATCGAGCTAAGGCAAGCAGATAGTTTTGAACACTGGCTGGTTTGTGCTTGCTCAAATTTATTTTTAATCATTTTTAACCCAAAAAAGTTACAGACTGCAGCTTTAAATATTAATTTGTACTGGAGCATTAACATGAAATTGCGCTTGATACGATTTGGCAAAGGCTGCTATTATTTCTTATGCGCAGCTTGTCAGTGACGTACGGCTCTGTGACCAGTCGTAAATGCTGCTCCATCTGAAAGCACTGCGAGTGCGAGTCGCTTATACGCGTCAAACATCTTTCCAAACATGGGAAGCATCTTTGTCCAACAAGAGACAACATTATTTTAAAAAATCAAAGCATTTCAATCTGCTGTTTATTCAGCTTCAGCGATAGTATGATACCCATAGGGATTTTCTGGAATGACGCGTGTTGTCTACTTCTGCGGCAGGGCATATTTGAAGTGTCTGGTGTTCAGATGGAGCAGATTTACTACTGGTCACAGAGCCGTACTTCACTGACAAGCTGCGCATACAATAACCGCAGCCTTTGCCAAATCGCGTGCGGTTTCACTTCCATTAATCGTACAGATTAGGGCTGCACCTCACATTAAACGATGGAATGGTTTCAGAAAACTGAACAAAAACATTATGGTGCTTTATAATGTTTTTGTGCCTTTTGTGTGGTCTAACAAAACACGGAAGAGTGTACGCACAATATCGGATTTGGATCGGTCTCGTCTGACCGATACCCGATTCGGCAAAAAATGGCAGTATTGGAACAAAACCAATACGGTATCGGAAAAACAAACAGTACCGGATCAGTGCACCCCTAAAAAATATCACTATTTCTGTAGAGCTGAAGTAGGGGTGTGCGATATCACAATTTTTTATTGTGGACGATTAAAAATGTCTCCACGATCTGATTTTGAAGAAATATCGTAGTATCGTGATGCAGTTCTGGCGCCTCCGTCTCAACATACTGTACAACGCGAAGTATATTCACATCAAATGTTAACACAGAGGAACGGGACACTGCAGTTCATTATTTGCAAGTGCTTTAAAGCCTTGCCGGTTAAACATTTCATTCGCGTGCTGATTAGCTGTTCTAAAATGCGCTTTTCTGAGCGCGTACGCGTAGCACTAAAAGCCTGTCTAACAGCACCTGGTTACTGGACCAAGTTATCTTTCGAGTCTTATTGCGCTATTACTGTCAAATACACACGGTTTACATAAACAAAGTTGGTTATGTCTAAAGAGACAGCAAACTGAGAAAATTGAGAGAAAATCTGCTTGTCAAATGCGTGTATATTAGACGCGCCGCGTGCAGGTCTTAAAGAGACAGTAGCCCTAATAGTAAACATGCTGCCGCTTGTCCTTAAAGTGATAGTTCACCCCAAAATAAAAATTGTATCATCATTTACTCTCTAATGTTGTTCCAAACCTGTATTAATTTCTTTCTTGTGCTGAACACAAAAGATGATATTTAGAAGAATGTGGCTAACCAAATAGTTGCTGGTCCCCATTGACTTACATAGAAGAGAAATAATATAGTATGCAAGTCACTGGGGAACATCAACTATTTGGTTACCCACATTCTTCAAAATAACTTTTATTTTCAGCAGAAGAAAGACATTTATTTGGGTTTAAAACAACTTGAGAGAGTAAATGACAAATTAATTTTTTGGGAGAACTATTCCTTTAATGTTAATAAAACAACAAAAAACAAAGAGAAAATCACTCACTGCTCTTGACTGAGAAATGTAATAGTTAATTAATAGTAGCTTTAATAAGAATCAATGTTTAATTTAGCCTATACAGTGAAGTCTATGTTGTGTTTTATTTTCATATTAGTTCATTTAATTACTTTCTTCAATGCTAAAATACACCTACTGTAGCTGAAAAAAATAAAGCACTGTTTATTTCATTTGTATATTAAGTTGTGTATGTAATGTGTATCTTTGTTCTTAATTTTCTTAAGAAAATAATGACAAAGATTTGTATCTTCACCACTTTTATGTCTGCCATTCTATTTTATTACCTAAGGCCTTTAAAATAGGGACATTAGTTTGGCTGTAGCTAATGCTCAGTCACAAGAATCGTGAATCTCCTGAAAAAAATTGTGATGTGATATTTTTGCCATATCGCCCACCCCTCAACTGAACATTTTAATAGGGATCAAATGACAGAGTTCAGCTGTGAGAATGAAACTAACCTGTTTGTTCCTCTGTATCTTCTTGTTTCACACTAAATGTTTCTTCAATCTTCATGTCTTCACTCTCCTCTTTAATAAACGCCCTCTTTGTTTGGTCCTCAGTTTCTTCTTGTTTCACACTAAATGTTTCTAAAATCCTTATTTCTTCACGCTCTTCTTTAAAAAACGGCATCTTTGTTTGTTCCTCAGTTTCTTCTTGTTTCACACTAAATGTTTCTTCAATCCTCATGTCTTCACGCTCTTCTTTAAAAAACGGCATCTTTGTTTGTTCCTCAGTTTCTTCTTGTTTCACACTAAATGTTTCTTCAATTTTCATGTCTTCACTCTCCTCTTTAATAAACGCCCTCTTTGTTTGGTCCTCAGTTTCTTCTTGTTTCACACTAAATGTTTCTAAAATCCTTATTTCTTCACGCTCTTCTTTAAAAAACGGCATCTTTGTTTGTTCCTCAGTTTCTTCTTGTTTCACACTAAATGTTTCTTCAATCCTCATGTCTTCACGCTCTTCTTTAAAAAACGGCATCTTTGTTTGTTCCTCAGTTTCTTCTTGTTTCACACTAAATGTTTCTTCAATTTTCATGTCTTCACTCTCCACTTTAATAAACGCCATCTTTATAATAGTGTCACGTGGACCTCAGTTGCTTCACCAGGAGTTTTTCTGTGTGTTTGTCCTGTTTAAAAGAAAAATAATAAACAGAAAGAAAAATAAGTCCAAGCTAAATCTCTGTGAGCATCTCAACCAGCTCTAGTTCAGTAGTTGAGCAAACCAGTTAAGGAGTCAGTCAGAGTTAATTCACCTGATTATTACACACACAAAAATGAGCACTCTACAGATGTTTAAAAGAAAGCACATTATAAATACACTTTATATATTAAGCAGATTAGTTATTTAATGATTTGCAGAAATCGAGATAAATAGAAATATAGCGCTTCGAATCACTTTATCATTTTGAAAAAGTATTTGATTCACTGCTAGCCAGTGACCGAATTGAAACGCACCTTTTGTTAATCACGAGATTTCATTGTTACTTTGCTCACTCACACCACGTTAATGTAAGATAATGCAATGTTACACTTAATAGTGCCTAAATCATTATGCAACGCTTTTAAAACTTTGAAGACGATTAAACGGTTTCTATCGCTTAAAACACTAACCTTTCTTCAGCCGAATCACAACAGATGCAGAAGCGCGGCACCGCCTTATGACGTCACACTCGGATACCAAATTAAAAGTCCTGTTCACACGCTTCTGGTTAAAATCACAAAAGTGCATAGCAATTTACATAAAAAAAAATTTAAATAAAAGATTACAATTTTTAGAGCTGAATGTATTGGTGAAATACATTTGATAACACAATGATAAGTTAAAAATACAGTTCAGTGACAATTAAAAAATACAGATTAAAGCAATAACACAACGCAGTCACTTCATTTATTTTGTGTCTTAATGAAATACTTCTTATTACTTATTTTTCCATTTAGACTCACATCTACAGGCACAGTAGTTAATTGTCCCATCCACAGTTCAGGCACCAGCCTTTCCCTGAGATTTACACCACTCCAGTGTCTCTCCGGTTCATCCACTAGTTATCAATTCTGCTGGTTCTTCAATCTGCCATAGATCAGCATTACATGTTCACCCACAAATGAAAATCCTCTCATTTACTCACCCTTATGCCACCCGCACTGTTAAAAAAAATGGTGTAAAATTACAGTAAAAAGCTGTCCAATTGACCGTTCGCAAAGACCCCCCCCTTAGCGTCAACCCTAAAAAAAAACAAAAAAACTTTTTTTCTTATGGCTACTTTATCATTGTTTATTATTTTAAGGCTTTAAAATGGGAAAAGTAACAACAATGTCATTAACTGTTGAGAGATTATGAAGATTTCATTAAAATAAATCTACTGATTCTAGGACAATCATCATTTTTATAAATTTTATACCTATTTCAGGTATTTTTAGACTCAAATTAACTTTATATGTCCACATTTTTAAAGTCAGAAATAACACTGACATTTATATGCATTTCATTACTGACACATTTAATCATATGACCCTGGACCACAAAACCAGTCACATTGCACAATTTTTTACATTGAGATTTACACATCATATGGAAGCTGAATAAATAAGCTTTCCATTGATGTATGGTTTGTTAGAATATGACAATATTTGGCCGAGATACAACTATTTGAAAATCTGGAATCTGAGGGAGCAAAAAAATCTAAACATTGAGAAAATCTCCTTTAAAGTTGTGCATTTATATTCGCGATTGTGCTGCATTCACTCACAAAAATACATGTTTTATATATTTACAGCAGGAAATTTACAAAATATCTTCATGGAACATGATCTTTACATAATATCCTAATGATTTTTGGCATAAAAAAAAAAACTTTCATTTTGACCAATAACATGTATTGTTGGCTATTGCCACAAATATACCCGTGCAACTTGTGACTGGTTTTGTGATCCAGGGTCACATATTGGTCACTGTTTGCATTTTAAATAAATGTATATCTGGCATAAATGGTTTCTTCACCCAAGGTTTTACCTTTTACCACAAAGTCTCATAATCTTTAGTAGTTTCCTAATATTTTCAGCACATCATTGGATAACATGTATTCAAATATGTATTTCATCAATACATGCAACTGCCATCTCTTTTATTATTTGTACTGTATATACAGGGTGAAGATGTCAACTCCCATTATTCTACGCTCATTCGGCCTCATCAAGCTACGCCTTCGTTTTTAATAAACAACCAGTAGATGCTCAGAATGTATATAAGAATCTTTTTTTAGATTCGTAAGAAAGGGGAAAAAAACAAGAAATCAGTGAGTAGACAGTCAATGCTCTTTTACATGTAATGAAATAATGTAATATGAACAACAATGCAAACATCATATGTACAGCTTATTGTCCATCAAGTTACAGTACCCTGTAGTTTATCTTGAGATGGGATGGTCTGGCCCAGTCTATGTTGAGAGCCTTGTGAAAGTTGAGGATTCAGTCTTGTTGCTCCTCTACATCTTCCCCGGTGTCTATTTTAATTTAGGCTCATCTTCATTTTTCAGCCACTGTCATCTGTAATGATCTGCTGCCAGTTCTGGACTGATAATGCTTTTCCAAGCTGGAAGAGAAAATAGAAGAGTTGTATAAAGCCACAAACCATGATTTTTATTGCGTCCTACTTGTACGTCTCGGAACGTCATCCTTCTGCCTTCTCCAGGTTACCTTGTGGAACCTAAAACTTTACTTTGCATTACACTCTTAAAAGTTATAACCACAAATATATATGTATTATAATGCATTAAGAATAAATACAGGCTTCATAGAAAGGGTTACCCATTTCTTTTTTTACTTTGACATTTTTCTAGCACAAACACAATTTCAGAACTACAACTGCTTGAATCTGCTGCTAAGAGCGACTTGATCCAGCCGGAAGAGTAAGTCTTTTAGTTTAACTTAGTTGACAAGCAATTTTTTATAAACATACATATTTTACTGGTTGGACTATTTCCAGACTTGCCATATACTAGTATTCAGAGTATTGCAATTTAAAATATATCTTAATAGGCAGGTTTTAGTTAAATTTAAATGGTCTAGCCGGCTATATGCTGTATGATATGTAAACTGATATTTAAAAAATATTATGTATGTTTAGATTATATTTTGACTATAGTGTTTATGCTGCCACATTATCAACAAAGTGTGCGCTCGCAAATATCTGTTGTAAATGTGTAAATGAGTTGATGAAGCGCGCACATGTGTTAATCTTTGCGGTTTGCTATCTCCGGTAATGGCACATTGACACGCAAAGCACGCGTCTACCATTATTCACATCAGTTATACATATAGACTAATGGTACTATAATTTGAAACATTTATGTAATAATAGTTTTCAACTTTAAAAAAAAAAGGAATGTAGCTGCAGCATCACTACCTTCACCTGCTACTCGGAGGACACGCGCCAACACAGTCGGAAATCAGAAAGGGTAAGTACATATTTACTCACTATTTTACAGATTTTAATTCAATTTTGTTTATATACTTATAATACAATATGAGCCCGTATGACTTTATTATTTATAGTTGGAGGTTGGTTAATAATGTTACATATGTTTGCTTTGTTATTAGCATGCTAATGCTCATCAGTTATGCATGTACTGGAATAGTACTCTGTAAAAATATATGGTAATAATAGTTTTCAACTTTTTTTAAAGGAATGTAGCTTGCTCACTCTCACCATCAACTGGAACTCGCACTAGGAGGGCACGCAGCAACACAGATAGAAATCAGAAAGAGTAAGTACATATTTACCCACTATTTTACAGATGTTAGTTCAATTTTGTTTATATACTTAGTGATGATACATTATGTATATGTGCCTTTGTGGCTTTGTAAAAATTGTGTTGTTGTTGTTGTTATGCATGCACAATATTACAATGATTGCCCATCAGTTATGCATGTGCTGGCATAGTAGGGGTGGGCGATATGGAAAAAATATCATATCACGATTTTTTCAGGAAAAATCACGATTCACGATTTTATCACGATTCTATTTCATGATGCTTTTTACGACTATTTTGCAAATTACTGAGCCGCAATACAGGAAAACTTATATCCACATTTAAAAAATATAGCCAAGGTTACAAAACATAAAAGGGGGAAAAAAAATTACAGACTGTCAAAGTACGTTTTCGAGCATATTTTAATCAAGTTATCTGTTATCATATTTATGGAAATCACAGTGCAATTGTGCAAAGTAAGAACATTCAACAGGACTTGCATTACAATCAAAGACTTCTCATCACAAAATGAACATTAAAAAAAAAAAAATCTAACATGGCAACAGCTGTAACAGACCCTGAGCAAACGACCCCATGTCAGCTTTTTTTCTTTTTGTGAGGTTGCATCTAGCATGAAAAATATAGATAAGCAAGCTTACATTTTGGAACTGCTGCTGTTTGTTTATTTTAAAAAGATTAAATAAAAATGTTTAAATAAAAAATATTAACTTGGTCTAGTTATAAATGTAAGTACAGTACAGAGCAGACTATATTTATGGTATAGCTAGCATAAATCCCCAAATAAATATCTGTTTCAAAATGTAAAGCACAACACTATAATAGCTTAATAAAGAAAAGTCAAATACAAAATTTAAGTATTTTTTTTAAAGTGCAATGTGATTCAGAACAGAACCAAAACAATCAACCAAAGGTGCAAACTTCTGAATCCTTCCTGACTCTTTTAAACTAGCAGCTTTAGAACAATTTTTTCACATTCGTATGTATCCTAAGAACGTAAAGTATGACTGATCCCAATCACAAATTTTGAGGAAAACCAGTTGATTGACTTTATCTGGCTTGAGAGTTGCCCTTTGGCATGTGACAATATTGCCACCAGTGCTAAAAGCTCTTTCTGAGGGAGCACTTGTTGCTGGAATGCACAAGTACTTTCTAGCAAGTTGGCTAACTCTTGGAAAGTTTGCCTCATGGACTTTCCACCATTCCAAGGGATTCACCTCACTTTCTGCATTCGGTGTGGACAAGTATCCCCTCAATTCCCCCTCTATTGCCTCTTTTAGAAATGAGGAAGATGATCCTGGAACTGCAGATGTACTTCTTGCACCACCTGAGGTTTTCAAAAAGCTGGCAAGTGATTTCTTTACTTTCTTCTGCGGTGTTTGTTCTGCGTCAGGGCTCTGTGATGTGGAGGCAGCTGTAGGCTGTTGAAACGATGCTGGATACTGTACGGTCAGCAAAGACTCCAGCTCAGATACAGCTCTGGCTTGTATTCCCTCTAACTTGTCGCCGTCAATGTATTGGGTTTTGAACCTGGGATCAACAAGCGAAGCCATATCCAACAGGTTATCAGTGGTGGGATCCTGATATTTGTCAGTGAGGTAATTGAGAATTGTTTTCTTCATTGTTTTTGTTAGTTAAGTGTCATCATCATTCAGGCTCAAGATGTTGACTTTCAACAGGTGAAGCACTGGCTTTACGTAAGATACACTCACATAGTCCTCACCGGAGAGTGCATCAGTAAAGTCTCTCAGTGGACTCAGTGCCTTTTTCACAGACTCCATCACATCAATGTCTTGCCATGATGGGACCAAATGCCTCGCCTTCCGGTCTGCCTTCAGGACCTGCGAAATGGCCTTTTCCTGGTCAAGCACTCTCTCAATCATGTTGAGTCTGGAACCCCATCGTGTAGGGGATTCAGTGATGAGCTTCTGTTGAGGTAGTTTCAGCTCAGTTTGAGCATTATTTAATTCCCTCTTTTTCTTCCAACTGAAAGAGAATGTACTGACGACTTTCTTGCAGATAGATGTTACGCGTTCAACACGAGGGTCTCTGGCACTTTTTTCTAAAAAAAATTTTTAAAAAATGTATTGATTAGATTTAATTACATTTTAATTCACAAAAGTTTATATTTTTCAATTGTTTTAATATTTTATTGAAACCAAATAAATTGTGCTACAATACCATATTTTATTTCATATACAAAACATTTAAATATAATAATTTATAATGTAAATGAGTCTCTCTCATCTCATAATAATTTTACTCTGTTCAGTGTTCCTAATATACCATAATTACTAAATATATAGTATTACAAACAAACATCTAAATAACAGTGACAATATTTTATTTTTAGTTTCACTCACCAATAGCTAGGTGAAGTCTGTGCCCAAAGCACTGCAGACGTGTCCATTTGTTGAGCTCCAAAGCCCTCACCATGTTAGCCCCACTGTCAGTAGTCATGCAGGTCATGTTCGCTTCTTTCAGTCCCCAACATTCAAGCGCTTCCCTAAGGCCTTGTCCTATGAGCTCTCCCGTGTGGTCTTGTGGGAAGTATGTTGTTTCTAGACAGGCACTGCACAACTTCCAGTCATAAATGAAATGAATTGTCAGACTTAAATACGGCTCTGAAGTGCGGCTAGACCATAAATCAGCTGTTGTGGCAAAAAAATTGACTTTTTGAACGTTGTGTTCCATCTTGTTGCGGCATTCGGAATACAGCCGTGGAATGGCCGTGGCAGAAAAATATTTGCGGCTGGGAATCTCGTAACGCGGATCTACAACTTTGAGCAGTCTTTTGAAGCCCTCGTTTTCCACAGTTTTTATGGGGATCATATCCTTGGCCAGGTAAAATGTCACTGCATCAGTTACATCTTTCCAGCGCTTACTTGTCCTGTCATACGGAGTTCCCTTTTCAAATACCTCCTTCGTTAGAGTTGTTTGTTTTAGCCTTGTAACGCTAGCCTCTGGCTGCCGCGTGGATGTACCTGATGCACTCGCGTGGGGTCCCTTCACAATTTGACTGTCAGCATATTCTTTATGGTGTTTTCTTTTGAGGTGGTTAAATAGATTTGTTGTGTTGCCATCCGACGTGCGAATCTTATCATTGCAACATTTGCAAATAACTGTTGTTTGCGCCGTGTCTGTTATAGAAAATCCAAACCATTTCCATATTACCGATGTTGAATTTTTTTTTGGGATCAACTCCTCTGTGTTTTCATCCATCGTCCCAGCGTTGCTAAATCTCACGAGCAAGTTTATGATCCAGTGTTTTGATTAACGCGCCGACATCTAGCGCGCCTCGCATCACATGTTATTACGTAGTTGAAAAGCCATAGATCTGCATCTGATAGAACGTGCATTGTAGCACGATACAACGATATTTCCGAAAAAGTGAATCGTGGAGCCATTTTAATCGTTCACGATCAAATATCGTCATATCGCACACCCCTATGGCATAGTACTTTGTTCAACCTTTATTAATATTATTATTTTTATAGGAATATGGTAGCATCACTCTCACCTTCACCTGCAACTCGCACTGGGAGGGCACACGACAGGTGTCGTTCAGTTTTGAGAACAGTTGAAAATGTCACTGAGTAAGTACACTTATTCCCTTTCTTTCAGATATTACTATAATTCTGTTTACATATTCCGGTTTTGTCTGGGCAATATTACTTTTAGTGATTGAAATACAGTTTTTTTTGTGTAATAAACATGCTCACAGTTGTTTGTTTGTTTTACAGCTATGAGGATGATGGTGATCATCAGACACCTGTTGCAAAGAGGGCCAAGACAAACATTCAAACAAGCAACAAGCAGTCGTCTCTGTCATGGAAAACAGAGACTGACATTGATATGGTTCCACAGACTCTGAGATTCCTGCCTGCACCGGAAGCTGGACCACAACTGAGTCTTGCTGACACACACACTCCCCAGAGTCTCTTAAAAAATTTTTTTTTTTTTTTTTTTTTTTTCTTTTTTTTTCTGAGAATGCAGTGTCAACTCTGTGCCACAACACCAATGCTCAGGCTGCTGGTGCAATTGCAAAGGGCCGCAAATATAAATGGACTGATGTCAGCATCAGTGAGATGTACCGCTATATTGGGCTGCTGTTTTACATGGCCATGGTGAAGATGAGCTCCATCAAGGACTACTGGCGGCAAGACAGTATTTTCTCTTTACCTTTTCCTGCCACAATCATGTCATGAGACAGATACCGCACCATTTCATGGAATGTGCACATGAGTCACCCAGATGCAGATAAGGATACTTCACTATCCAGCTAGATTCAACCTCAATCACCCCATCAAGGTCGGTCAGAAACCTTGGAGAAACTCCTTGATGAGCATCACAGACCTTCACAGACCACATCAAAAAGACTTTTCGATCATGCAGGTTTGCACTGCACAACATCAGGAAGATCAGGCCCTTCCTAACGAAGCATGCAACACAACTTCTCGCCCAGGCCTTGGTTATCTCTAGGCTTGATTACTGCAATGCTCTTCTGGCCGGTCTTCCATCATGTGCAACTAAACCTCTACAAATGATCCAGAATGCTGCAGCCCGTCTTGTCTTCAACGAGCCCAAAAGGGCCCACGTCACTCCTCTGTTCATCTCTCTGCACTGGCTACCACTCGCTGCTCGCATCAAGTTCAAGGCATTGATGCTTGCTTACAGATCGACCACAGGCTCAGCTCCCTCCTACTTTCACTCGCTCCTACGAGTCTACATCCCTACCAGAAGCCTGCGATCGGTCAATGAGCGACGGCTCGTGGTACCATCACAGAGAGCCACAAAATCACTCTCCAGAACATTCTCATTCGCGGTTCCATGCTGGTGGAATGATCTCCCTACCCTCGTCCGGAATGCAGAATCCCTGACTACATTCAAAAGACAACTGAAAACTCATCTCTTCCGTGAGCACTTGACAAGCACTTGACACTCCTCCCTTGTTTGGCTTATGCTACTCTGAGCAATGCCTGAACTTTGTATTTTGAGCACTTCTTGCGTTATTTTTTTCTCTTCACGATGACTCGCTTGCTGTAGTCCTCAGTTGTAAGTCGCTTTGGATAAAATAATCTACTAAATGACAATGTATGACAGAAGGACAAAAAGACAGAAAGAGGGACACACCTGAACATTACCATCTTTTCAGGGTCAAACCTCTCATGGACACTATCCGTCATGCTTGTAAATCCATCTATCATCTTAAAAGAAACTTAGCTGTGGATGAAAGAATGGTGGCATGCAAAGCACACAGGTGTGACACAGTACATGAAAGCCAAGCCAACCAGGTGGGGTTTAAAGTTGTTTGTTCTTGCAGACTCATCGAATGGATACAATTTGGACTTTTCTGTGTACACAGGAAATAACAACTTTCCCACAGGCCATGGACTGTATGTAACATATGATGCTGTAACATCTCTTTTGGACTGTAAAGCTTTAGGCTTTGGGTACCATGTGTACATGGACAATTTCTACACAAGCCCAAAGCTCCTAAAAGACTGGTTTGCAATGAAGATTGGTGCATGTGGGACTTACAGGGACAACAGGAAGGAATGCCCATGTGATGCAACTAATTCACTGCCAGGGGATCCATCAGGTGGATTCGGGATGGACCTCTTGTATTTGTGAAGTGGATGGACACACGAGAGGTATCTGTCTGTTCCACCATCCATCCTTCTTATACAGGAGACACTGCGCAGAGGAGGGTGAAAACACAAGATACATGGAGGACAAAGACATTTCCATGTCCTGCACCTGTGACTGCATACAACAAACATATGGGGGGTGTTGACCTGTCTGATCAGCTGATACAGTACTACACTGCACAACACAAAACCATGAAGTGGTACAGAAAGATCTTTCTACACTTCTTGGACATTGCTGCCACCAATGCTTTCATTATCCACAAAGAGCTATGTGGTAATATGACCCATAAAGAGTTCATGGAACAGCTTATTGCAGAGCTCTGTGGTGTGTCACAGAAAGTAGCACCAAAACAAACCAGCAGTGACCATATACCCATTCCAGGAGCTGAGCTGAGCTGACCTCAGATGCAAAGGATATTTCCACAGTTGGTCGCAAGAGCTGTGTGCTTTGCAAAGTACAGCTTGGTAAAAGGCAGGACACACCTTGGAAATGCCAGGCATGTCATGTTCACTTGTGTCTTCAGTTGAACAGGAACTGTTTTAAAAAATGGTACAAAGACATGTAACTGTAGTCTCAAA
Source organism: Phoxinus phoxinus (assembly GCF_949152265.1). Taxonomy (NCBI): domain Eukaryota; kingdom Metazoa; phylum Chordata; class Actinopteri; order Cypriniformes; family Leuciscidae; genus Phoxinus; species Phoxinus phoxinus. The sequence goes on along the minus strand of NC_136884.1, from coordinate 30,210,968 downwards.
GCCGTGTGCTGTGAACTGTTCCCTTCAACGTTTCTTGTCTCTCTCTGTGTGCACTGAACAATTTAAAAAAGAAAATTCACCTTGCACTGTACTGTCCCTGTTTGCACTTTTGGCCTAAATGTTTCTTTTGAACTGTCTTTTGTAAATAAATGCAGACTTGTAGAGCAGAAGAGACTTCTTTAAAAAATGTACAGATCTAAAACTTTTGAACGGTAGGGTAGGTCTAAAGTTTTTAAGAAAAGTTTTTATGTAAAAAAAATGTATAGTTAGATTTCTACTATTAACTTAAAGCAGGGCTATGCAGGTTCGGGAATTTCTTCGCTGTATTCTCGCTTTTTGCTCGCAGGTTTCTCTATAGAGCAACACTGTCGAAAAACTTTTTGTCGACTCTCAGATACAAGAGGCTAGAAGATCAACGACATCAAAGCAGACGGGACATTCATTACAACGTCGTCTTCGTTCGGGTTCGAACAGCGTGAGGGAGCGCAATAATGACATAATTTTAGCAGATTTCTTTTTGCTGTAAAGCAATTCTTTACATCGCGAGACCTGATATAACACGATACTTCCTGACGCCGCGTCCGGCGGCCCAAAGTTGCAAGTGTGTTTTTTCCGCTCACATGCGATAGGGGGGTGCGAGACGACCACCATTCAACCCGAAAAAAGTAATATAACCATTCCAATGACTCCGAAGCTGTTCGGTTAACCCTCTGGGGTCTAAGGTGTTTTTGGGGTCCTTGAGATGTTTTGACATGCCCTGATATTTGTATTTTTTTCAGTTGCTTATAAACATATTAATGGCAAAGGTGTAATTACACTCTATTTAGCACGAACATGGCTAACATAATATGTGACCGGTCACGGAAAGTAGGGACACAAGTCGGTTCTGGAACATTTTGAGGTATTCACAGATTCTGAACGTGTAGTCTCCAAGCTTTCCAACGATGTGTAACACATGGTAATCTGATAATATTTGGAGAAGTTGTGGCCATTTGAAGGTAGGCACTCAAAAAAATTCAAAGTGGAGAAATCTGCCTCTAAAGATTGAGCAGTTCTCACCTCTCTGCTGCTGGGAGTGACAATAGGGCTCATTTACCTCTCATTTAGATAAGCCATACCCCATGTAAAGCTCCCCCTGTAAAGCTGTAAAGCACATGTTGTTTTATTAACATTAAATGGATAGTTCTCCCCAAATGTTTAGTTAATTGTCATCATTTACTCTCTCAAGTTGTTTTAAACCTGAATATGTTTCTTTATTCTGTTGAAGTTATTTGGAAGAATGTGGGTAACCAAACAGTTGATGTTCCCCAGTGACTTCTATATTTATTTCCTATGGAAGTCAATGGGGACCAGCAACTGTCTGGTTACCCACATTCTTCCAAATATCTTCTTTTGTGTTCAGCACAATAAATAAATAAATACAGGTTTGGAACAACATTAGAGTGAGTAAAGAATGACAAAATGTTTTTTTTTGGGTGAACAATCCCTTTAAGGACAAGCGGCTGCATGTTTACTATTAGGGCTACTGTCTCTTTAAGACCTGAAAGCAACGCGTCTAATATGTACGCATAATATGACACGCAGATTTCTCTCAATTTAGACATAACCAACTTTCTTTATGTAAACCTTGAGTGTATTTGAGAGTATTAGCTCAAAAAGACTCGAAAGATAACTTAGTCCAGTATCCAGGCACTGTTAGACAGGATTTTAGTGCATGCGCGCGTCGGCTGTTTGCACGCAGAAAAGGGCATTAGAACAGCGCTTCAGCAGCGAATGACATGTTTAACCGGCAAGGCTTTAAAGAACATGCAAATAATGAACTTTTGAGAACTGCAGTGTCCTGTTACTCTGCGTAAACATTTAATGTGAGTATTTGTCGCGTTGTACACTGGGCTGTTGAGACACAGACTGCTACAAAAGCACGCAGCAGCTTGCAGCAAGGATCACAGCGCAACTTTGAACTATATCGATGCGATATGGTCTAATTCCATATCCCATTTAAAAAATATATCAATATATTTTTTATATCGATATTATATCGCCCAGTCCTACCACGCTGTTCCCTTGGAGGGCGGGGGCAATAACAAAAGAAACAAAAGCCGGCTTATCCAGTATGGAAATACACACAGACAATGACACGCCCATACTGCGAGCTAGAATCTCACAAAACAAGCCGATTTCAACCTAAAAATGTACGATTTTAAATATACCAATATTTATATCTAAAACATGGAGAGGCTTCTTCGTGATCTCAACTAACAGATTCTGCAAAAAAGCGAAAATCACCAGTTTTGAAAAAAAAACGCTTCTTTCTCATTTTGCTCAAAAGTTGTGCTGCCGACTTGTGTCCTTACTTTCCGTGGCGGGTCACATATGTGAGCAACATGTATGTACATGTTTGTATTTTTGAGAGAATATTATTTATGCGTGGTTATTCAAAAAACTCAAGCTTACATTTTCTGATATAAGACCACAAACGGCCAACTTCACATATTCCCACAATACTTTTGACTAATGGATGTTGTCGGCTAGAGTTTTTACTTCAAAATGATCTGAAAATCATCCGGACTAATCGTTCACATTAAACAATAGATTGATTTAAATTTTGTAAGACACTTTTTGTTTGGAAAGGCAATATGCAGGTGGACGTGAATGATCCAACAAGGTCATGAATAATGTCCTCATTCCCACCTGAAGACAAAGACCTGCTAATACTGCATACTAAAGAGCCTTTCATTCAGGTGTCACTGAGCCACAAGAAAGAATGCAAAGACAACACACACACACATATATATATACATACACACACACACATATATATATATATATACAATGTTCAGCGCACAAGTCCCACCCCCGAAAGTTCCTGAACTTTGAAAAAGTACTACCTCGCCAGCAGGGACTTCCGGAGGGGGAAATATTTACCCGGAACTTCATTTAGACCCTGGTTCCTGCGGTGTAAACACACCGAGTACCAGCCCAAAGTTCCTAGTTCCTGGGGAAAGTTCACGCGGTGGAAACGCTGCTTAAAAGTCTCTTACAAAAGTTAAATGACTATATTGTTTTGTATGAGTGAGTGCTCAGGATAATTTTCACATCCTTTTGAAGAAAAAGCTCTAGGCTACAAGATGCAGTTCTGAAAAGTATTGTGAACAAATGTTTTCTATGTGTTATTTGGCATTATTTCAGTGACTTAACATTTAGTTTTTTTTAACAAACACGCATAAAAGTTATTTTCTCATAAACACACACATGTACATACATGCTGCTCACATATTATTGTAGCCCTGTTTGTGCTGAATACAGTGTAATCAGATTAGCCATTAATATGTTTTAAAGCAACTGAAAAAAGCACAAATGTCCAGGCATGTCAAAACTTCTCCAGGGCCCCAAAAACCCCTCAGACCCCAGAGGGTTAATTACTTAGCCTGTGTCTATTGTTGCCTTACTTTGTTTGCTCATTGACTTCTTCTGAGAAAGTAGTTTTGTATTGGTTTTCTTTGGCCCATATTGTAATAAACACATTGATCTGACTTCCTGTCTTCTTTTGCCCTGGTTTATTTAAAACCCTGGATTTACCATCTGGAGGAACGTAACAGTAACACAACATTGTCCATGCAGGTGTTTGTGGTGTCTAAAAATAGCGAGTTCAAACAGTTCAAAGTTCAAAAGTCCATGGTGCTGTCTAGGAACATCCGAAATGGGGTGGGAGACGATACCTCCGCGCTGAAGTCAATCAGCCAGTCCTCACTCTCAAATTCCACCAGTATACCCTCAACCACTGATGTCGTGAGCTTACACCCGTAGTCAGACACACTGGAGGGCTCCTCTTCCGGGGCGAGGGAAGAGCAACAAGGGTTGCATTACCTGTTTCTGCAGTGAGAACACACCATAAAGTGAGTACTTCCACCAATAGTAACAGAAACTATGAAAATGTTCCTTCTGTGAAATTTTGTTATAGCGGGGTTGGAACTAAACTCTGCAGGACTATAAAATGAGCCCTGCTATAAGTACTAAGCTTCATAAAGGGGTGTTGCATAATCTCAGAATTTCTCAATATTGTTCAAAAATCTCTTTCTTTAGGACACATCTTTAAAAACTTTCAAGCTGGCAGTTATTAAAGGGGTCATGACATGGTTTATTTTATTATTATGTTCCCTTAGGTGCAATTATAGTATTACTATAGTTTTTTTTACAAAAAACTTTTAAAATGTAGTGATTTTTGACCTTTTCCCACCCTGTTTCTCATCCTCTGATTCAAACAGTCTGTTTTGGGGGTGTTTCCCCTTTAAGAGTTCAGTGTTAACGCCCACTGCTATGATTGGCTAACGTCATTGCCTATGCATAAATTATTAACGCCCCCAGCCAGAACATTTGCGGATTCAGCGGATTTAAAAAGTAGTTTAAAGTTTTAAATACATTACTTACAGTTTGCGTCGTGGTTGTTGAGCCCAGAATAGTCGGCACGGACTTATATTTGAGCAACAGTTTTCTGGCAAAGCCAGCATCATTTTGGGATTTGTTCTCAAAACAGTCATCCTTCAAATGGACTGGGACGTTCGCAAAAAAATAAAGTGCATCCACTGGATCTTTCGCAGCGTATTCAAAGATGTTGTTTGTCCAGAGCCAGGAACAGCACATCTAAGTGGCATCGTAATTTCCCTGTACACAGACCCACTCGCTGTCCGTCGACTGAACACTTGTGAGGCGCGCGGGCGCGACAATGATACGAAATGAGTGTAGTTGTCTTGTTCTGGAGGCGGTCATATGCAAACGCTGGTACGTCACTTCGTACCGTGACGTCACTTCTTACCATGGATCCATAACGAGCTGTATTTAGAGCTTGATTAAATAAATGATTTGTTTATAATGGGGAGGACGTCTTAAGCTATGAAACTTGCAGGACGTTTTAATGGTACAAAGACCTCTTATATACCAAAAGATCAAGGTAAATTTGGTTTCTCATGTCATGACCCCTTTAACCCTCTGAGGCCAGTGGAGGGACCGGGGTGATTACTTGCATTTTTCCTGATGATGGAAAGTGGAAAGAACTTAAAATATAATTTTTGGTCATACAGATAAGAATAATACATAATTTGATACTGTAAAGATTGCATTCAGATTCTGATGTTAATACTAAATCAAACCAGGAGAGGTCGCTATTTACAGCTGATCCCCGTATTAATTACAGCGTAGGATGTGCATGCTAATGTGAAAGTTTACTAAAATTAGCAAAAAAAATAAACGAAAATTGACAATGAAAATCGTGTTTTCCAGTCAATATGATAAAAGGATTATCTTTTTACCAAGTTCAAGGGGTCACCCATATGTGACCCGATCTGGCGAAATGAGTCGGAAGTCGCAACGTTCCATTTTAAGATACGGGCCGATAATGTGAAAAAACAAAAAAAAAAAAAAAAATTTTTTTTTTGCTAATTTCAAAGAAAAGACATTCAAAAATAATCTTCCAAAGTTTCGTGGTCCAGATAATTGAGCAAATGTATTTAAATGACTATTAAACTTGACAAAGTTTTACTAAATTCGTTGGAAATTAACATTGCTTTTCTCAAATCCTCTCGTCACCTCTGAGCATTTCCCGGGTATCCCCTGAAACGTCACTATCTCTGCTCTCCAAATATGGTGTTACACGTTGTATTGAGCCAATCAAAAAGTTTAGAAATGTACACAAACGCTGATCATTTGTCAATGGGAAGCCCCGCGGCACGCGATTGGTCCAGCCATCCTCCTGTCAGACTCGCAGCGCTCTGTGTAAACAAACTTGTAGATCTCAGAAAGATTAAACATTATTAATTTAATTAAATTAATTAATAAAAATGTCGCTGTCAAAAGAGAGCAAAGTCGCCAAAGCATTGAACTCACTGGAGGCTTCTAACCTAAGCTCTGCTGCTGGTCAGCAAGAGTGGTTAAAGCTAGTCAGTGATTTTTTTGGCTCTGGAGACGTGTCATCCTCTGATGACAGTGACAGCGAAAGTGACAGCCCTGTGGAAGAGGATCACGACGATGATGAAAACATTGAACAGCCTGTGACTGATGTTGGAGAAGTTAATAGGGTCATGTCTAACGTTAGTTGTGAATCAGTTAGCAGTGATCGAGAAGAGGAATTAGCAAATATACGTGCCTTTTGCTGTAAAGGGTGTAAACTCAATGATGGAGAGCCGTGTTTTCGGTCATTTGATGAAGAGTTCGTTTACGAGATACGTCTGTCTATGGCCTCTCTCACCGAATACGAGAAAGATCAGGTCCTGTTGGGGAAACTGAGTTGCCACTTTCACAATTCCAAGATGACAAGATGCTCAAAGAAGAAAGTGCAGCAAGAGCGTCAGCACCAAAGGACAGAAAATTACGTCAATGGCAAGAGAGTCTGTCGAGAGACATTCAAGTTTTTACATTGGTAAGTAACTTTAAAAATGTAAGCAGCTCTTAATTCAGAACTAGCTATTATGGCGAAATGCATTGCTCTGCATTTTAGTGACAGTGGGTTGTTCTTGTTTTTATTTTAGCATAAGCCAAAACAAATTGACAGCTCTCCTTAAGCATTACAAAGAACATGATTTGACCCCCCGTGTAAAAAAATCCGGTGGCCGTCAGAATTCAGACAAGCGCCTGCTCACGCATGATGACATCTGTCCTGTGGTATCATTCATCGTCAACTTCGCGGAGCTTCACGGACTGGTTCTTCCAGGTCGAGTCCCTGGCCACAAACGCTTTGATATCAAGTTGCTGCCCTCTCATTACACCAAGGCCACAGTTTTTCGTGCCTATAAACAGGCAGTTAGGTCAGGAGGTAGGTATTCTTTATTAATGAGCATTTCAGTGCTGAATTGATAAATTATGTTTTATAAACAAAGTTCGGGAGGAGCACGTTCAAATAATTGATCCAATTATCACATCATTCCAACCAGCTGTCAACAATCAGTAATCAACATTTCTATCCAATCAGCAGGAGTGCAGACCTATATAAATACTCATTCGACTCACCAACGTTCCTCGACAGTTTTTCAGCATTTTGGCCGCGTCCCATATAGCCTAACGTTGTCCGAAACGAGCTCTCCCGTCCGATGAAGAATCTTTTCGCCCTTCAGGAATCTTTGCCAGAATCCTCCGGCTTTATCTCGCGGGCGTCAGGCCAAACAAACGGATCCTCGCCACCACGGGCGAAACATCCGGGATCTTCCTTCTGCGCTTTTTCAAACCGGACCATTCAATAATTCCCGCTTTAGAGAAACGGACAATAAAGCCCGCCGAGCACCACGCTTGCGTCTCGGGCAATACCGCCCTCTTCATGCGAAGGAACGGGACTTTCCTCCAGCATTAAGCCGCCGCAGCAGGCATAAGCGAGTCTCTTTTGAACGTCACCAATTAAATGAACCAGCAACAGATAAAGGAACAAACGATCATATAAATCAGACTGTACTTCGCTGTTGGATGATCATCCTTAAAAGCCTTTTTTATTCAGAAAGGCTTTATGTGCTAATTGTTTTATTCGTTTTAGTTACTGTCTTTTACTGTGTAGCACTTTGAGATTCTTTGGAATGAAAAGTGCGTTATAAATAAAATGTATTATTATCATTATTATCCAGTATCAAATTGATGCGTCAGTGGTGAATATACACAGGTGTAACCCACTCTAGTTCTTTCTTTCGACCCTTCCAGAAAGGACCACACGAAGACGTATGCTGAGCTCAATCATCGCATGTTTACTGAGAACATATAAATGACACCAAACAGACGCGAAATACAGCTCATTTCGGACACATTCTCCTCAACAGCTTGCATGAAACTCTTTCCACCAGTTAAACCGCAAGGTTTCCTCTGAGTTTCGGATTTCAATCGCCCAATATCCACCGTTCCCGCAGGATCCCTCTCACACTGCCACAGCAGTGTCATCTCCTCCGCTCCTACAGGAGCTCCGTCTCTGGCATTCATCTGGTTAACCTTCTTCACTGTCAGCAGTCCATTCTGCTCCCACAAGAGTCAAGTTTCTCTGGCTAACCTTGCCTTCACCGCCACAGCAGTGATGTCCCCTCTCACTCCTGCAGGAGCTTAGTTTCTCTAGCTAATGTTCTCCACTACCGCAGCAGTGACGTGACCGTCGGCTCCCGCAGGAGCTCAGTTTCTGTCTAAACTTGCCTTCACTGCACAGCAGTATTACATTCCCGCTCCGGTGGAGTTAAGTTTCTTTGTAAATTACTCCAAAGCCACAGCAATGTCACCTCAGCTCCGTTCTCTGGAAAATTGTCTCCACTGTGCAGTAGAGCACTGATGTCTCCTCATCCAGTACCTTACTATTCAGAATTCATATCCCCGTGACTCACTCGTTTAAAACCCCTACTCGACGCATCGCTCGACACCATCCTCCAAGCAGTTTTTCCCCCAGAACCATCCAATCCTGACTGCACGAAGATGTTTCAAAGGATCCCACTTTGCATATAACTTGCAGTTCCCCGATATTTCTCTCCTTTCAGTCACCTCATTCACCTCCCATATCAACAGCGGTAAGGGCCTCCAAGCAGGGTCCATCAAAGGCTACTTTAGTGGTTTCCAATTTTTTCCATAAGTTCATTCATGGCTCAAATCCCCCCGTCTGTTGATGACTCCCTTGTTGCCCAGGATCCATTGCAGCTTCCCAACGCCGCAACGAGCTCCCATGCTCAACAGGACAGCGCAACCGAACCACCAGCAAAGTCACGAGGCCGCAGGCCTAGCCGAGCCGCTTCCCGTACCCCGAGGCGCCGTGGCTTGCCCTCACCCCCACCATCAAGGTTGCCACCACCATCTCCAGCATCCTCCTACACTTCAGCACAACCCACCATTCCTGCGATTGAAAAAATTGACAGTTTTTGGGGTTGAGACAAGCGCTAATCAGCGCCGACGTTCATTTTTCCAGGAGAATGAATAAAGCACAACTATACAACCTGTACGTTTCTCTCCAGTCAGCTTTTCCGTCTCCAAAATCCACTCCACCTGCAAATCCGCAAAAAAGGCGAGTAACTACAGAGCCCTCGAACTCACGTTCCCAGGAATCTCCAACTTCCTTCAGCTAGCCCAAGCCGCGCCCCAGTTTCCGCCGCTGCCGGCAGGCCCCAGCCTCCTCTCCGCTCCGCTGAGCTACAGACCGCAGCTTTCGCCAGCACCACGCCTCACGTCCCAATGCCATTTCTAAACGAACAGGCCCCCCTTTAGCGTGAGTATGCCTCCACCAATGGCGCAGGCCCAGCTACCATATAATTTTCCTGTCACTTTTTCCAACCCGTTCCCATGTCCGTGGCCAGCTCCACCTCCAGACTCTAGCGAGAGGTTGCCTCAGCTAGAGGAGCAGGCCCAGACTCCCTTTCTGCCTACTCAGCTCCCTTCCTTTCCCACTTTTTCTGTTCCTCCACAAGCTCCAGGGGCCGACCTAAGCGTGAGGTTGCCTCCACAAACGGCCTCGGCCCCGGGGAGTTTTTTCCTCCTATTTTTTCCCAAAATCGTCCTCCTTTCACACTATTTTCCGCAACGCCGATGCCCATCCCGCCGAACGCTACAGCTATGGAACCGCCCCCCGTTGCCAGTAACATCAGAGCCCAGATCCTCACAGACATTCAGGCTACTGGCACCAGATGCGGACCCATTCCCAACTCCAGTACCTCACTATTCAGAGTTGATATTCCCTTAAACCACCCATTGAAACCACTTCTTGACGCCTCCCTTAATTCCATCTCCACCCTCCGCAGAGGTAACCACTCCACCAATACTGCCCGCACACTGGACGCAATGTTCATATTGATTTTTCGGTTTCCTAAGATGCTCAGAACACGCCATCACTTCCAGCTTTAACCCAAAAATCCACACCACAACCACAGATCTATCAGTGCTAGACAACGAAACCATCTCCTACTTCATCAAGAAAGTAAAACCGATCAAATCAGCAAAGGCCATTTCATATATATTTTCTATCACCAATCCAACCATACCAAACTCTCTCAGCCTATTTACTTTTCAGAATTCACGGACTAAATCGCCTTCCGACCCACTTTTCGCAGACGACTCCAACCGCCCCGTCACACGGTTCTGGTTCCAAAAACACCTCAAATCTGTTTTGCTCCTTTCAGGCATCCCAGCAGAACACTTTTCCAGCCATTCATTCCGCATAGGCGCAGCAACCACAGCTGCTCAAAAAGGCCTCTCCCAGCAGCAGATCCAATCTCTTGGCCGCTGGTCATCGGAAGCCTTCAAGAGTTACATCCGCTCAAACTGCTTCCATATCAATGAAGCCCAACAAACCCTCATCAGTTAATTACTTTGCCAACTCCCTTCCCACCCAACCCTACAGACCACCACTCCCGCAGGAGCCTCGGTCCCCTTTCTACCTCGCTTCTCTGCCACAGCAACACTTTTCTGTTCCAGCCGGAGCTCAGATCTCTGTCCCACCCACCTTTCAGATCACAGTTCGTAAGCAAGTTATCATCATCAACACCACAGCAGCACCACCTCTTCCTCTAACAAGATACCTCTCTCGACGCAACTGGCTCTCCAGTCAGTTAGGAGCAAGTCAACCAAGTTCTTCTACTACAGCTACTCTACTCCACTCCCGCAGAGGTTTCGCCACTCCGTCCAAACTTGTTTCCACTTCCGCAGCAGCGTCATCTACTCCGCTCCCGCAGGAGCTCCATTACTCCGTCCAAACTCATCCACTGCCGCAGCAGTGTCATCTACTCCGCTCCCGCAGGAGCTTCGTTACTCCGTCCAAACTTGCTCCACTGCCGCAGCAGTGTCATCTACTCCGCACCCGTATGGAGCTCCGCAACTCCGTCCAAACTTGTCCACTGCCGCAGCAGTGTCATCTACTCCGCTCCCGCAGGAGCTTCGTTACTCCGTCCAAACTTGCTCCACTGCCGCAGCAGTGTCATCTACTCCGCTCCCGCAGGAGCTCAATTCTATGTCAAAAATTGTTTGGGATATCTAAAAGCAAGTTGGGAAAGCAAGTCTGGTCCACTGCCGCAGCAGTGTCATCTACTCCGCTCCCGCAGGAGCTCTGTTACTCCGTCCAAACTCATCCACTGCCGCAGCAGTGTCATCTACTCCGCTCCCGCAGGAGCTCTGTTACTCTGTCCAAACTCATCCACTGCCGCAGCAGTGTCATCTACTCCGCTCCCGCAGGAGCTCTGTTACTCTGTCCAAACTCATCCACTGCCGCAGCAGTGCCATCTACTCCGCTCCCGCAGGAGCTCCGTTTCTCTGTCCAAACTCATCCACTGCCGCAGCAGTGTCATCTAATCCGCTCCCGCAGGAGCTCCGTTACTCCGTTCAAACTCATCCACTGCCGCAGCAGTGTCATCTACTCCGCTCCCGCAGAAGCTCCGTTTTCTCTGTCCAAACTCATCCACTGCCGCAGCAGTGTCATCTACTCCGCTCCCGCAGGAGCTCCGTTACTCTGTCCAAACTCATCCACTGCCGCAGCAGTGTCATCTCCGCTCCCGCAGGAGCTCCGTTACTCTGTCCAAACTCATCCACTGCCGCAGCAGTGCCATCTACTCCGCTCCCGCAGGAGCTCCGTTTCTCTGTCCAAACTCATCCACTGCCGCAGCAGTGTCATCTAATCCACTCCCGCAGGAGCTACGTTACTCCGTTCAAACTCATCCACTGCCGCAGCAGTGTCATTTACTCTGCTCCCGCAGGAGCTCCGTTACTCTGTCCAAACTCATCCACTGCCGCAGCAGTGTCATCTACTCCGCTCCCGCAGGAGCTCCGTTACTCGGTCCAAACTCATCCACTGCCGCAGCAGTGTCATTTACTCCGCTCCCGCAGGAGCTCCGTTTTCTCTGTCCAAACTCATCCACTGCCGCAGCAGTGTCATCTACTCCGCTCCCGCAGGAGCTCAGTTCTATGTTCAAACTTGCTCCACTGTCGCAGCAGTGTCTTCAACTCCGCTCCCGCAGGAGCTTCGATACTCCGTCCAAACTTGCTCCACTGCCGCAGCAGTGTCTTCAACTCCGCTCCCGCAGGAGCTCAATTCTATGTCCAAATAGTTTGGATTTTTAAAAGCAATTGAAAGCAAGTTTGGTCCACTGCCGCAGCAGTGTCATCTACTCCGCTCCCGCAGGAGCTCCATTATTCCGTCCAAACTCTTCCACTGCCGCAGCAGTGTCATCTACTCCGCTCCCGCAGGAGCTCAGTTCTATGTCCAAATAGTTTGGATATTTAAAAGTACACCACATATGACCATCCCCAGTCTACCACCTTAGAGGCCCACCCATCTGACGTCATGACAATCAACTCCCGTCCGATGTCACAAGGAGGCTTCCAGCGACTTACCCCTTCCCACTTCCGATACCTCAAGCTCTGCACCCTGCAAGTTTTTGGGGGGGTCATCAACATCATGGCGGCTGTCCTGCATTTATTTTGCAGCTTTTGGGGGAGTACTCTGGGTTCGGGCCGAATACCGAGCCCGGAGCCCTCTCCTCGGACAGCACGCCAAATATGCATACCATTTATTTCATCTGACTTATTTGTGAGTGTGAACTCGTGAAATGATGTTTTATAAACAAAGTTCGGGAGGAGCACGTTCAAATAATTGATCCAATTATCACATCATTCCAACCAGCTGTCAACAATCAGTAATCAACATTTCTATCCAATCAGCAGGAGTGCAGACCTATATAAATACTCATTCGACTCACCAACGTTCCTCGACAGTTTTTCAGCATCCCTCCACCACCCCGTCTCCTCACACTCGCCTGGTTACTTCCTAAACCAGCAATACGGGGGGAGTACTCTGGGTTCGGGCCGAATACCGAGCCCGGAGCCCTCTCCTCGGACAGCACGCCAAATATGCATACCATTTATTTTATCTGACTTATTTGTGAGTGTGAACTCGTGAAAACATATTGCTGAAAAAAATGGTGATCAGAACCATGCATTTTCCATAATTTTCATACAATTTATGAAGTAAACGTCCTATTCAGAAGTAGTATGGGTGGTTTCTACCAATCTTTCATGATTTTTCATGTTTATTGCTATTTCAAAATAAAGGCCTAAACACGCCTAATTAATATGTAACATTCTTGTTGCAAATTGATAAATTACTGCTCCTCCATAATTTATAAAAAAACAGCCACCAAATATGAAAACTAGAGATTGTAAGCTTTCAAATGATATATAGTTTGTCAATATTACTTTAGTTTTTTACTAAGATATTATTGTTGTTTGTTAAAAATATAATGGCAGTGACAGTCTTAAAGTGCATTAATAGTGCATTAGTACCAAATTGAGGAAGTTTTTTCCAAAATTTGTTTTATCAGAACATCGGGTGGTGAACATTGTGACATTTCAGCGCCTGTGGAAGATCCTTGTGCCCTACATAGTCCGGACGAAGCCAATGACTGACTTGTGTTGGGAATGCCAAAAAAATAATTCGACCATCTACAAGTCTGCCAACCTGACCGAAGCAGAGAAATCCGAGCGATGCAGAAACCAGGAAGACCACCTCATGAAAGTGATATCAGAACGCTCACTGTATCAAGACATGGTTCAGAAAGCCAAGGATACTGTAAAAGGCCATGGCATTCATGAACTCTGTCCTTGTGATCCATGCTCCAGAGAAATCACAATGCACTACTCATTTGATTTTGCCCAGCAGGTGCATTTTCCCTCCAATCCACTTCAGCCCGGTCCTATGTATTTCTTGACCCCTCGAAAATGTGGCTTGTTTGGCATTAACTGTGAGGCTATTCCAAGACAGGTTAACTACCTTATCGATGAGAGTGTATGCATCACCAAAGGGCCAAATGCTGTGGTGTCATTCCTTGATAATTTCTTCACTCAATATGGCATGGGTGAAAAGCATGTCCAGCTACATTGTGACAACTGTGTAGGCCAGAACAAGAACAATACTGTGCTACAGTACCTGCTATGGAGAGTTCTTCATGGATTGCATGAGACAATTTCATTGAACTTCCTTATTGTGGGCCATACAAAGTTTGCACCAGATTGGGCATTTGGCTTGGTGAAACAAAGCTATCGCAGAAAGATGGTATCATGTCTGGACGACATTGTTGATGTTGTTTGAAGCAGCACACTGACTGGAGTTAACATCCCGCAACTGATTGGACGGGAAGATGGGGAAGTCATAGTGAAGCAGCGTGATTGGCAGTCATTCCTGAAGCCATTCTTCCGACATCTCCCAGGAATAACCCGACACCAGCATTATCGGTATGTAATCTATGGTATATACTACATAATACTAATGGCATATGTATATTATGCTCAAGGCCTGTGTGTGTGGGTGTGTGCTTCTGTGTTACATGGGTATCTGCATATAATAGTAAATGGATCTTTCACGTTTTCTCCAATCTTCTGTGTTTGTCAGAATGAGCAGTGACCATCCTGGCTGGGTATTTTACAAGGCCTTTGCCACCTCTGAGGAACAAGGAATGTGCTTGCTCCAAGAGGACGCACCACCAATCCAGAGACCCACTGTCGTCAAGCCCCTTGGCCTGGATTTGAAAAGAAAAACTTATCTGTACCAAAATATCCGTGAGTTTTGCACAGAAAATACAAAGGACATTACATGCCCAAAACCGCCAGTTGATAAAGTAAGTTGTCCCTCTCCCTGCCCAGCTAAGAAGAAAAGAGCTGAAATGTGAATTTAATGTCCAATTTGTATCTGAGTGAGTGTATTTATTGTGTATGGATGTGAGTGAGTTCAATTATTGTGTGAGTGTATCTGCAAGGAGAATCCATTACAATGTGTTTAATTTATTTTAACCCAATATTTAACTGTTGGTATCTCCGTTATTAATTTGTTACACTGTTATTGTCAACTAGCCTACACACACACACACACACACACACATACGCGCGCGCACACACACACTCTTTCTCTCTCTAGCTAAAATGTAGCACTTCTGTTCAATCTTTCTGATTTTTGTAAATCTTTGTAAAAGCGCCTTTTAAAATATTTATTCAAATAAATACTTTACAATAATTTGATCTTCAGCCTGGTTTACTGTAATAGCATTTATATATATTAATATCTTTGGTCAAATTAAGCTGTAAAAAAAATTGTTTATCCCTTTAAATGCAATGGATTTTGAAAGATATCTACAAAAATACGGGCAAAAAAACTTTAAAAGCTATTTTCTCAGGTTTCCAGTTGGAAAAAGAGGGCAGACGACCATAATTCAAATGTGTATATCTTTAAAACCATTTAAGGTATGACTTTGACTAGGATATCATTTGAAAGCCTATGATCTCCTCTTTCCATTGATATCAAAATCTCAATTTTGAAATTTGGGTCACTGTGACTCATTTTGCTGGATCAGGTCACATATGTTTATTTAGTTTGGAAACAAATCTGTAATAAATTATTTTAATGTAAATTGCCATTACACCACTGCACTGCTCACGAAAGCCGCCTTTCCACCATCGGGCCAAACGGTTTTAAGAATGGTAATGAACGGTTCCAGTTGAATTTCAACTTGAGTCTGGATTAAAAAACTTTCTCGGCTTGGAATTAGCCAACCGCTACACGCTAGAATGCATGTAGTGACGTTGTCACTCAGGATCAGTCACTGTTATAGCTGCCAGTTTCTCCGTAGCTTACTAAACGTGCTATTTAAGCAACGTGAACATAAATTATTAATACAATTTAAAAAAATATCTGAACTCTTGCGTTACCAAGGCAATGACTGACTCATTTGTATTACATTCTAAAGAGCAGCTGTTATTAGACCCTCAGTGGAAAACAAAACCATATCCATACCAGCCGGCTTGGATCGGATCGGCACGAAATGGAACAGTTTAACAAAGAGAACAGTTTGGCCCGACAGTGGAAAAGCGGCAAATGAGAAATAGGCTATGAAATACACCGGTGACACTTGTCTTAGATTTAAAAGGTAAAATGCATAGTCAACAAAAACTTTTTACCAAATTCATGACAGAAATGTATGCACTTAATTATGTTCTTACATTTAAAAAGGAAAAAAGTACTTTCACTCATGGTAATATGTGGATGTAGATTAGTAATACCATTTGGAACAACTATTTTTGAATAAGCACTTTTTAACTGTACAGTCAAAAATAGGATATCTGTACATTAGTTTGTTTCAAATTTACAGACAATGCAATTGAGATTTGGTTGTTGTAATAAAGAAGAATAAAGAAAAAAAAAAAACTGGGCGCGCATTCGGCCGCATGTTTCCGTGAACCTCCCTCTGGAACACGTCACAAAACAGGTTAAGTTCTTGTTACTTGCTCTTAAGAACAGTCATGGAACTTATAGACAGATGACAATGTAGTTTTTTTTTTTTTTTTTTACAGATTATTTTATGTTAATCAAATAACGTTTATGCAACCATCCAGATTTCACTATGTCCTTTCATTTGTCACAGCTTTAAGCCGGTCATGACAATTGCCATATATCAGATTTTTGTGGAAATCTTTTCAGGTTTATTTGTCCTGTTCAGTCTGTGGAGGTCAGACGTCCACAAGTGAAAACATGAATACACTTGAGATCTGCTTTATAGTAGAAAATGAAGTTGTACTTCTGTTGAAACGAGACACAGACATTGCTTTGCATGTTTAATATGGTAAAGCTGCTTACAAATAAATGCGCCTTTACAAAATACCGAATTGCAGAGCTCGTGCAAACATATCCACGCTGATATGATCAGATGCTTTTCTTATGCTTTATTAAAAATGCTTGCGGTTTTCTCAATCTTGTTGTGTGTTTTGTTTTTGAAAGTGGAAAGCATGCAGCACATATTTACATATTATACATCAAACCGTCGCTATCAACAGTGTGGGCGGCTTCAGATGTTCTCTAACAGTATATCACTGCTCATGAATTTTGACCTTCGTTTTACCCCTAAACGAAGAACGCAGAAGAACTTCACTGTGAGAATATCGGGGCCTTAAGGCTTTTCTCCAGTGTGAATTCTCAAGTGACTGCTCAGGTGTCCTATTTGAGTGAAACTTTTTCCACACTGTTTGCAGGTAAAAGGCTTCTCTCCAGTGTGAATTCTCATGTGACTGGTCAGGTGTCCTCTTTGAGTGAAACTTTTTCCACACTGTTGGCATGTGAACGGCTTTTCTCCAGTGTGAATTCTCATGTGGCCGTTTATGTGTCCTTTTTGAGTGAAACTTATTCCACACTGTTGGCAGGTGTAAGGTTTCTCTCCAGTGTGAATTCTCATGTGGACTTTAAGGCGTTCTTTTCGATTGAAACTTATTCCACACTGTTGGCAGGGGTAAAGCTTCCTTCTAGTGTGAACTCTCATGTGGACTTCAAGGTTTCCATGCTTTTTGAAACTTAGTCCACACAGGTGGCAGGTGAAATTACCAATATTCCCTGTCTTTTGAGCTGTTTTTCGTGAGGAAGTTTTTTCAGTCTGTGAGAAACTAAAAGTTTTTTTTTCAGTTATAAAATCATGATGTGTCTTGTACTGATCTTTCTCTTCCATTTCATTCGGATCTTGACTATCCTCATTCAACGGCATCAAGTCTAAGGTGAAAAAAAGATAAATAAAAGTTAATCCCAGTTTAATGCCACAAAACAACAGACATCCAAACATTTACACACGTAAAACATCAAAACTTGTAACATGTATGCTAGATCCTATACGCAATCAACTGTGTTTACATGGTTATTTAAAAATGGCGGGTGCCTGTGTTTTGCATACGTTCAGCCAATCAGCGTACATTTGCGTCACTGGTCAAAACATGGGATGTGCATTAAGGCCACATTTACACATAGCCGGGTATTTAGAGAAACGAATATTTCTCCCCCTCCGTTTTCAATAATAACATCGTGCACACAACCCGCATAAATACGCCGTCGAGCGCCTTTATAACTATGCCAAACCAGTGTATGGCAGTGTAGGGAGAAGGATAAAGCCATGCAAGCCAATCAGAATCTTCAAAATCGACAAGTGAGAACCTAAAACCCCGTTTCTCCCAGTTGACACGACAACATATAACCGGCGTTTTCAGAAATCTCCACTTTGGCCGGAGTTTTTAGAAATAATCGTTTTCTGGGATAAAAACGGCGTTTTCGTGTAAATGACAGGCCAAAACGCAGAGAAATATCTGCGTTTTCCCATCGTGTAAACGGGGCCTAAGACTTGCAGTGTAAATGCAGCCTATGTTTAGATCAGTGTGCTCAATGTGCCTTTAACCTTCATTATTTATATTTTGATTATTATATGTTGTAAATTTCCTCACATTCACTTTGATAGGCCCATAAGGGGTGGATTTTTGTCTCCCCAGGTAAAACTCAGCCTAATATCAGGCTAGCTTAATGTGTCCTCTTCTTTAGTACCGTATAAGTTACCTTTGATAAGAAATGCAACGAGCAATCAGCAAAGTGTGTTTAAGAGTTCACCAAAATAAAACGCAAATCCTCATTACAAATAATTGCATCATCACATATCACTTGTAATTTCTCGGGTGGAAATGCTTTCAAAAGTTTTGTTTTTTTGCTCCAAATTAAGCTCTAGTATAAGTCTTCCTTTGACAAATAAATCCAGCTTTTCTTTAAAAGTTAATCTCGAAAACAGCATGGATGATAAATTGGCAACATTTCATATAGTCTTGATTTGGGTGTGACGAGTTCATTTAAATGAAGTTGAAGAGGTCATGTAAAAGGTCATTTACATTTAAAGGGTTTTAAATCTAGCTCAGGTACATTTTAGCAAGCCATATTCAACTTTTATCATAGAAAATGCAATTTCCCCAACAACAATCAACAAGTGGCCAGTGAAAATGCTGAGTGGCTAGTAACTTTGGAAAACCACAAGCCACAGTGACTGGTGAGCACAAAAGTTATTTTCAAGCCCTTCTTGTATTTGGACATGCACTACCCTGATTTAGCTCCTCTCAGACCGCTACCAATTTGTAATATGAAGAGACATATTACACCAAACACAAGTATGGTGTGGCACAGAGCTCAGTATTAGGTCCTCTGCGTTACTCCTTGTATGCCCCATTATCATTAGTTTTCACTGTTATGCCGTTGATACTGTTTTAAATTTCATCACAACATGAATCTGCACACTTCTCCAAGTTAGCAGAGTGTGTTAAAGATATAAAAAAAATGGGCTGCTAGAGCGCTTACTAGAAACACTGAGCATGTGTCGGTACCATCTCAGGCTCAGGATGGACTACACAGAGAATAAACTGTTACTGGCCACAGCATTTGCCAAATCTGAAACAAAAACGTTCTGTGAGTGTACAGAACACGACTCACAAAATTGTGTTGATTGACAGATGACAGCATGGTAAGTAAAGCAACATTCTGGTGTCTTGCATGTTTGTATCTGCTTTTTTCTCCTTAATTAAGATTACAGCGACCAAAGACTCATTATGTTCTGCCATTTTAACTAAACCACCATCTACAAAAGCGTTGTGTTTTATGTTTGTAAGGCTGCTAAACAGAGTGCACACAAGTGTTGCCATTTATACTTAGTATAGGCTAAGTGTTTTGTAGCATGTTGTTTGATCTTGCTGCACAAAGCGATTCAGTCCATTTACCAACTGAGATGAGTGAAAGGAGTCAATCAACAAATTATTTGGCTATTGGGGTTGAAAGGCAACACACAGGGATGTTAAAGTCTCCAATGATGAGTAGCCGATCAGAATTAGGCATTAACCCCCTAAAACAAATTTAGTTGTAAAGGTTTTTAAATGGTCTTAGAAGCCTGTATATCACTGCAATCACCTGAGGGCACATTAATATTTCCAACAACTAAAGTTCAAAGTTGCTATATTCCTCCCATGTTAATTTCCTACATTTAAAATTGCATTGGTTGACAATCCGATGTTCAGTGTTTGTCAATCATACACCAGTGGTAGTATTGCACATTTTACTTCAAACAGCAGACACGTTAAAACAGACTAATTCAGCCTGGTTGCTGTATGATGATTGATTGCAAAATGACCTTAAATTACTAAAATTGCTAAATGTTATGTTTTCGATTACATGTAGGGTAAACGTACCTATTAAGATCAAGTACCCATTAAGCACACTACCATCTTGGAGCTCAGATTATAAAAAGAAACAGCAATGTACCACCGATCCAAATGCGCTGAACTGTGTAGAATCTCATATGGTCCAGCGCATTTGGATCGGTGGTTCGTAGATCGATTGATAGAGTCTGTTTTTCAAAGATGGATTCTGCTTATATACGTGAAGTTGACTGCATGTATAAAATATCTTCTTATTAAACTGTCTGGACACTGTCAAAGTTCTCAATGCTTCGGTTTGCATGTAGGGACCCTCATTATGCTACCGTGTTAGTGTGGGGCTATTTTGAGCCTTGTTAGTGGTATTAACAAGCGATTTTTATTTGTCATTACTCAATGCCCCATATACTAGCGTTATACTAGCGTTATAGGCTAAACTGTTTTTAGAGTTAAAACTATTTACAGTCGATAATCATGAAAACAAATCTCAGATAACGATTGACTAGGTAACAATGTGTAATTAGACCAAAGGTTCATTTTGCACCGGAGTTCTCCTTTAACTACGTCGTCAAAAATATTTATATGAGCGATATCCGCCGTGTTACTCTGTCCTGTTTTAATTTTTCTCAAGAAAGAAAATCTCACCTAATGCTGTAAACATAGGCTACAGAGAGCCCTGTCAGCTGGTATTATTAAAGGTTAAAAATAACAACTCAAATATAGGCCTAATGCGGTTTTTATTACAACAACTTTATAATATTTTAGTCAAGTATATATATATATGAATATAGTCAAGTCAAGTCAAGAATATTTGTATAGCGCTTTTCACAATACAGATTGTATCAAAGCAGCTTCACAGTATTAAATTAAAATAATAATAAAACATCCATGTTTGGTAATACTAATCAATAGTATTATTCATTGATTAATTAAATTGAATATCCCCAACTGAGCAAGCCAAAGGCAACAGTGGCAAGGTGCACATATTTAGCAAAATACTAATTTATACTAATACTAAATGTATTATATAAAATAAAATTCTAGCCAACTTACGTGCTATGCTCATTAAATGGCTTTCCTGAGGTAAATGTAACGTTATGTGACATTGTAGTCTACTCCAGCTATTTTATTGCCCTCTTTCCGCGGTTGAAAAACACTGATTGGTCGATATTATGTATGAGGCATATACATGTTGGTAAGTTGTAGGCTCTGTATCTTTCAACACACGTTACACCCCTATTGATCATCGTGTTTATTTACTATTAACTAGGCTAGAAGTAAAAAGGTAAAAAGTAACCTCCTCTGTCTAGTCTGTCGATGACAGTCCTCTTTGCTTCGCGATTTTTCGCTGCGTGAGAAAATGGATGTGTGGCGTGAGAGACTGTGGAAAGGGTCGATTGCGTGAGTCTCACGGTCAATGTGTGAGAGTTGGCAGCTCTGATTTAATTCATATTATTTAATATAGTTAATAAATATCACATGAAGAGTGCCGTTTTTCTTCAGATATCAGCATGATAACAAATGTGATATTGATTTTATACAAGTTTAATAAACAAGAAGTTAATATTAAGTGACCAACATTTTAGACACCATATTGCTTGTTAACATCAACATTGTTACTACCCGTCTCTTCATCGGTCTTCTACACACCCCTGACAATTGTTAGATGGTGAAGTTATTAGTTTATATTATATATACTTATACTATTAATCACTTGATAATGATGCCAAAACAAGTTTGAAATTAATATCTCAATAAACAATGGTTAATAATGAACAAAATATGGAGAAACCATTAGTAAATCATCAGTATATAATTTATTGATGCATCAAGTCTAGCGTCCAGAAGCACAAACATGCAAGTATATTAAGCCAGTGTTTTAAAGAGTAATTTATTCGGTTTCAACTGAATAAACATATATGCCTTACAGATTGACCGGGCGGGGCTCGATTGCATTTTTAATTCCACATTGAATTTTGCTACATTCATTGCGTGACTTTTAATGTAAATTTATGCAATCGCAAGTGCTTTAACTGTAACTAATAAAAACATTAAATTATTTAAATTATCATTTTGCTACAATTTTAGCTTGAACATGTTAAACATATCTAATAATTTCTGTAATACATATTCATTTTAATTTTGCAACTTATAAAACATTAAATTGTTTAAATAATATGTTAAAACTATTGTAGGAGATAGCCAATGTAAATTATATTTATTGAATTTCAATTATCATTATGCTCCAAATTTTCAAGGATGATTTGGAAAATTTTGATTTAAATACAGAAATGCATTGCCATTTTGCACATTACATTTCAATTGAATGCTATCCATAAGCTTCTATTGTTTAACACCTGTTATACATGATGTCGCATGAATAAATCATTATACAAAGCTTTCTGCATCCCTTTAATCTAAAGTCTAAACTATTCATCACAAATAAACATGTTTCATATCATTTATAGATCTTGCTGTTACAAACAATGTATGCAACGCAATCTCATGAGCGTATCAGTACGTTAAGTGTCGGTCTGGCATACTTTCATTTCCATAAACACTAACATACATCAAGGGCGTATGTACAGCTTCTAAATCAGTTTTACACATGAACAATTTTAAAAATGTATAAATGTTTACTTTTCTTTATTCAACTTCTCCCCAGAATGAACTCTCATGTGGGCTTTAAGGTTTCCGTATTGATTGAAGCTCTTTCCACACTGTTGGCATGTGAAAGGCTTTTCTCCGGTGTGAATTCTCATGTGGACTTTAAGACTTCCTTGTTGATTGAAACTTATGCCACACTGTTGGCAGGTAAAAGGCTTCTCTCCAGTGTGAATTCTCATGTGTCTTTTAAGGGTTTCTTTTTGCCTGAAACTCTTTCCACACTGAGAGCAGGTGAAAGGCTTTTCTCCAGTGTGAATTCTCGAATGAAGATGAAGGTTTCCTTGTTGATTGAAAATCACTCCACACTCTTGGCAGGGGTAAAGCTTCCTTCTAGTGTGAACTCTCATGTGAACGTCAAGGTTTCCCTGCTTTCTGAAACTTAGTCCACACAGGTGGCAGGTGAAATTACCTATAGTCCCTGTCTTTTGAGCCCTTTTTTGTGAAGTAGGATTTTCAGTCTGTGAGAAACTAGAAGACTTTTCTTCAGTTATGAAATCATGATGTGTCTTGTACTGATCTTTCTCTTCAATTTTATTGAGATCTTGACTATCCTCTTTCAACGGCATCAGGTCTAAGGCGAAAAAAGACAGAAGTTAATCCCGGTTGAATGCCACAAAGCAAAAGACATCAAAACATTTAGACACGAAACACATTAAAAGTGTGTTCCTTTAACAAAAAGCCGATATCGTGATCTCACAAAGCTATTATTTTCAACTTGAAGCTGACTGCACAATAAATCTTTTTATAATGTCTACACTTTGTTATAATCAGAGGATTTGCCAACATAAAGAATTCAGCACTGAACAAAAACATTAAAAACGATCTTAAATGCATCTGATTGGATTCAATAAATCAACACAAATGTCAGTTATTGGCTACATTGCACAACGCTGAAAAAACATGTTATAAATAGAAACTGCCTATGCTTGGCGCCTGTAAATCGTTTTTATTTTGTTTGTTGTTTTTTGCTTTTGTGCAATTCATAAATATCAATTAATGTGTTTTTATAGGTTGCATTTTTTCTATATTTCTATTTTGTGGGAGTCCCACAATTCGTTTTACTCTCCCGCAACCCGCATATACAAGTGCCTTACCACCCGCACTCGGCCATCAAATCTAGCGCCGCACTCTGTTGCGTTGGGTCTCGCGGAAGTGCAGGTCTCTAAACTAAACTGAGTTATTCAGCCCTGCTGTACGTTCTAAGCTACATAAAGGGGTGTTGGGTAATCTCAGAACCTCTTCTCAATATTGTTCAAAAATCTTCTATTTCTTATTAACCCTCTGAGGTCAGTGGAGGCACCGGGGTGATTACTTTATTTTTCCTGATAACAAAGAACTTAAAATATAATTTTAGGTCATATAGATAAGGGTAACGCATCATTCTGGCTCATAAAACAACGTAAGAACCATTTATGAATTATATTACTGCTTTTTACGCATTAGAAGATTGAGACTACACAATCTTATCAGCATGATGAATAAATTATATTGACTGGAATAAACTGTATACAGAAAGGGAGCAGAAAATGGGACTGATCGCTTAAATTACCTCTTATGTTCATCCAATAAGCAATTTTTAGCGTAGGCTACATATGATATGCACTTTTTTTTGCGTGAACGTGATACGAAATATACATGCATACAAAGGGATAGACATTGGGGACTGCAGAGGGCAAGGATATGACAACGGGGCAAGAAAGGGTCAAGGGAGTCCAAGCCCAGATATTAAAGAAAAATCATCCAGCTACATTTTCACCCTGTGCCTCCCACACCTTAAATCTTGTAGGTGTGCGTCCTGCACAGACAAGCCCAGAAGTAGCAACATTTTTTGGCTGCATCAATCAACTTTACGCACTTTTTAGTGCCAGCCCAGAACGCTGGGCCATCTACAAAGAGAAAACCGGTTGCTCTTTGCATTGCCTCTCAGATACCCACTGGAGTGCAAGAATCATGGCTGTTAAACCTGTAGCACAACACCTTCCTTCTGTCATTGAGGCCCTTGACAGTATACTCACGACATGTAGTCTCACCAGCGAGGCCAGATCGGAGTCTAGTCGTCTGAAGAACTACTTCATGTCATTCAATGCTATTGTCCTACTCACTGTCTGGCTCAAAGTACTGCAGTGCATTGATGACAGGAATGTGGTTATGCAGTCTGGAAAAATCTCTCTTGACACAGAGGCAGCCAATATCAATGCCTTAACAAAAGAGATGCTGGCTCTTAGAGATGGAGTGGAGTCACTCCTGTCTGAGGCAACACTGATTGCAACACAAATAGATGTTGCACCTCAGTTTAGCAAGGAACACAGTTGGCAAAAGAAAAGCAAGAGATTCCATGATGAGACCTCTCAAGAGGAGACGGCTCATGACAGTGCAGCAACAGTGTTTACTGCTATGGACAGCATCATTAGTGATCTGGACACCAGGTTACGCACCACTGCAGAAGTAGTTAAGGAATTCTCTGCTGTTTTAAAAGTTGGCTAGATTAGTGAGGATAAAGTCCCTTCTGTGTGCCAACCACTTATCAAGAAATATTCCAGAGATCTCACGTCCAAGTTTAAAAATGAAATAAGACAATGCAATTAACAAGATGCAGCTACATAGCATTTTTGGAGAAGTCTGCATTGTTTTACGTATATTTTGTACATTGCCTGTGACTGTTGCTGGTGGGGAGAGAGCTTTCAGTAAGCTAAAACTGATAAAAAAAACTATTTAAGGTCCACTATGTCTCAGGACAGGCTTTGCAGTCTTGCCATGTTGTCCATTGAAAGTCACTTGGCTAGAAAGCTAGACTTCAAAGTCTTGATCAATGACTTTGTTTGCAAGAAGGCTCAGTGCTGGGCTCTTGGTGAGTCAGGCTGAGCAAGGTCTAGTGATAGCTCTCAAATGGCATGGCTATGGAGATTGACAATAATGCCCACAGCCTTAAAAACAAATTGAGAACAAGATGTATGGCTGAACTGCCAAAAATGTGTTGAGCTGTTATTTGAGAGAAAAGTCTGGGGGTCCAGGAGTCCATTGGTCTTATTTGGACCATGTTAACTTACCTTTTAATTTGATGTCACTGGTACTGTTAGTTCATCACCATATTCCAAACCTATTGATTTAGTGATCACTTGATCTGTTTTGTAGCACTATAATAACCCCGATGTGGAAATGCCGTTTTACACGTCAACTTTTTGTTGTTGGCATTTGTTTTGAGATGATGAAGTTAATTTATTTTGATTAAAAAGTTATATTTATTTAGGTTTTTTCTTTTTTTAAATCTGTAATTTTACAATAAAAATACATTGAGACTGTAAAGGATTGCCTTATGGTGGCTTTTAATCTTGCATCAAATAGTGAACTGCATACTGTATGCAGACTTGCATTTATAAATCACCAGCAGTAAATATTGTGCTAGTGCTAGTACTAGTATTGTAGCTAGTACAAGAAACAAGACAGTTGCAAGCCTTTGATTAGAGTTGTGTAAAGCTTTTGATGGGACAGGTAGGTCCTAGAGATGTGATGACAACAGCTGCGCAGAGGGGCCCTTTTGGTCATGGAGCCTAAAATTCCTGGCGGCGCCCCTGGTTAGAGAACATCCGCTGATGCCCACACTACTGAGAGTGGTGTTTAGATGAATATGTAAATAGGTGCTGTGTGCTTTCCTCTCAAAATAACTAAACGCACAACAAAATTGCGAAAACAGCATTTTTTTTTATAAAGCATAAGAAAAGCATCTGATCATTGCAATTTGTATATGTTTGCACAAGCTCTGTAATTCGCCACTCTAGTGAAATTCACGTCACTTTATACAATAGATTACGTAAAATCAAGCAGCTTTACCGTATTAAATCTGATTAAACGAGACACCGTTTTCGTAAGTACAACTTAATTTTCTACTAGATTTAAATAGTCAGCAACAGCCACCGCAGTTTTATTTGTTTGCACAATTATTATTAAACGACTTGCTTGAAAAAAGAAACTTGAAAAAAGAAATGGCTGATCAGTAGACGTGGTGCAGACGTTCCTCACGTTGAGGAGTGGATCCAGTGAGAGCTGGATATTGCGACGAGGAATGAAAAACTTTTTCAGCAACTTTAACGATTAGTCTATAATCCCACCCACTTTGAAGCGGTACTAAACTGCAGTGGAAAAGCAAACCGATCCAAAGCATGCCGTGCCGAATCGTACCGAGCCTTACCATGCAGGGGAAAAGCACCAACATTTGCATGAGTGTTGATGTCAAGAGCAAATAACAAGAACTTAACATGTTTGTGTAAATGTTTGTGTTTTGTTCCAGAAAGTTGTTCACGGAAACAGACGGCAGAAAGCGCACCCTGTTTGTTTTCTTTATTTTACAAAAGTGCAATGTTTTGTTGGTATTGTGAATGTACACAAATAAAAAGTATTGAAACAGACACAAAAACGGTGTGTTTTTGCTCACCCTCAAAAAGTGACAACTTTAACATGCTATATAAAAATATCTGTGGGGTATTTTGAGCTAAAACTTCACATCCACACTTATTTTACATCTTGTGAAAAGGGGATTATACCACTCCTTTAATCAGATTCCTCTGCTTCTCATTGTTTTTGGAAGACGCACTGTGAGGAATAAGCGTTAAACTAGCCTCAGAAAAATCAGTAGAAATTACTGATGTGGCTTTATTCAGAGGAGGGTATAATTTCTGACGAATAAATCATTTATTACTAATTACATTAGTTAACGTGTTATTGCTCCATAAACGTTTACATATTTTACTAATTGGGCTTTTCATAAACTACATTGCCAAACTGAAATATGTGAAATCGAGGGACACATTTGAATACGATTTTCACAGTAAAGGTGCGCGCACACTACAAGCGACTTTATAGTGTGGCGACTGGCGACTCAGGTCGCCAATGGCTGGCGGTAGTGGGTGTTCCCGCTACTGGTTGCCTAGTAATGTTTGTGAGTGACATTCACGGATGTTTCTCCATGTTGAAGACAACAAATCAGTTTTCTTGCCACTACAAACAAACATTTTGGAACGAAAATTCGAAACATAAATGGAATCAGTATAACATGCATAATATTATAGATGAACGAGAAACTGAGTGTGCTTTTTGCCATCGCGGCTATTTAACTGCAGCAAACTGGCAAATACCGGTCCATATGGGTTCACGAAACCAATCAGGCTCTGAGTCAGTACTGTGAATACCATTGTATGTACACGGAGATATATCCCAACTTATAGGACAGTTTCTGACAGCTAAAATTAGCTTCTCGTTCAACTTGCCTCTGTCAGAGAGTGACGGATGATCACGCGCTCTCCACTAACTTCACTCCTATTGGTTGTCGCTCCCGAAAGTCGCTCTTCATTTGCATAAAGTTAAACGCATCTCAACTTTGTCGCGTCGCCAGACACGCCCCATCAGGTCGCCAACGGCCGCGATCGCGCGTGTCGCCGGAAAACGCCCGCTCCCCGTTGAAATGAATGGTAACGTGTCGCTTTGTCGCTTGTAGTGTGCACGCACCTTAAGATATACACGGGCAATTCAGGCAGCTTTTCATCACATTCAATTGCCGTACAAAACAAGGGTGTGAATTTTATGTTCTATAATATAATTTATAATATGATACAAAAGTACTATGAAAGTTTACACTGAAGCAAGATGAATGTTAAATTTACAGATAGATCAATAAGTCTCCAAATGACTTATTTCTCAAATAAAGCTTAACATATATAAAACAGTGGCGGCCTGAATAAATAGATTTTAAATAAATTATCAATCAAAAATGTATTAAGATTTTAAATAACTTACCCAAATAGCAAACAATTCCAGCAGTAAAGCTTTAGCTTCTTGATTGCTGTCATCCAGGGGTATCGCTTGTAATTGCTCGGGCTGAAATGCTTTCAAAATATTTGGCTTTATGCTCCAAATAAAGCTCTAGTGAAGGTCTTTTGACAAATAAATCCAGCTTTTCATTAAAAGTTAATCTCGAAAACAGCATGGATGATAAATTAGCAACAATGTCCTCCTAACTAAAATTAATTGCGTTTTCCACAGCGAATAGCGCTAGCTATGTTATCAACGCCGTGCACTTGCGTGAGAGGAGATACCTCTCCCATACCAGCAGGTGGCAGTAGTCTGTATTCAGCAACAAAAAGGGAAACCGGAAGAGCTAGAACAGTGTATATACAAAGCAAGCAGCACGTGCTTACCTTTGTTTACATCAGCCGCGCTCATTACTGACGGATTTGTGTAGCTTTTTCAATTATGTTTGCTAAGTTAACAAATGACCGATGATGTCGAGAGCTGGAGACAACTGAAACCTCAGACTTTCGCTCGGCTTTTTCCTGTTCAGTTCCACATGTTGAAGGAACTTCTCAATCAGAGGCAAAATACAAACTATCAGGATTGTATCTCCGTTGGGGAACGTTTGATGATTACCCTGCACTTCTTGGCAACCTTGGTCTCCCTACACTTGTATTTTGATTCATTGGCCACAAAATAGAAAACATTTTAAACAAATTCCAGATTCCAAACAAATAATTTTGACTGATAATTACGTTTATTTTTTATTTTTATGGAAATCATAAATGTAGAAAACAATAATGTTGTTATGAATTGTTTTGGCCATGATAATTGTGTGGTGAAAATCTGATATTGTGTCAGCCCCAAGTGATCCTAAACTTGTAAAAACTTTTGCATTACATAATCTTGATCAATTCAATCTTGATTAACAAGTGAGTGTGAAAGTCAAAGTGTTTTATTATAAAATCTGCAGTGTAATGGACAAAAATGACAAAAGCTTAAATATTAAATATAAAAATGTAGTACAATTAGGTACAAAATAATACAAAATGTAAGTGGGCAGGAATTAGTTGTGTACATGTTAAAAGGCAGGGTAGGCAGGTTTTTTCTAAAAAACTTTTCCCCAAATTTGTTTAAACTGTCTTTATATACCAATACATAATTAAAATGCAAGTGCACATGTAATAAAATACCTAACTTTACCATTATGAATATAAACAACTAACAAGGCTGTTAGTACTCCCTATCAAGCATATCGATACTGGTAAAGTTTAAAATATATTGAGTTTGATTCGGTAACGAGCTAGTAACATAAGGCAAAGCTAAAAACAGGTTGTATTGATACACGTTTTCCCATTACCATCAGTTACACAGTGATGAGGGTGAATTTCGTGTAAGATTCATAACATATGTGTTTTGCATGCAAGAGCTTCCACGATGAAAGCACTGTTGGCTCTGATGAGGACTACACTCCGGAGACAAGTAGCCTACCGCATCGTCGGCTCAAGGACAGGTCCTTGCCTTGTTTGCCTTCGCTGACTGTATACGCAGGTACTGGGAGTTTTGACTGCTCTTTCTCTGCCATAATTGTGATTATTCCTAGCTTCCGTACTCTTCCCCTCCTCGAGTCAAACTGGTGCGCGCATGTGGGCAGATCCTGTAGCGGCAGGGGTGGTAGCCATGGTAGCAAGGGAGAGTGACAGTCACCCAGCCAATCATTTCATTCGTCCCGAATGGAAATAAGTAGCTGTGTTTATTGCAGCCCTGAGAGGACTACAGACACTCGATTTTTATACTCTCCTTTTCAGAGTACTTACATTTTAATTTTGTATTGGTATATAAAGACAGTTTAAACAAATTTTGGAAAAAGTTTTTTAGAAAAAACCTGCCTACCCTGCCTTTAAATATGTTACACATCTTTGTTTCCGCAAACATTACGGATGTGTATGATTGCTGGCAGATGGTTCAGGTCCCACAGAATACTTAAAGAGACAGTTGTCCACCTCATGTTGAAAATGTGGCAGTAAATGTGGTGGTAGACTGCGCATTCTGTGCTCAAAGCTTTTGCAATATGCTGCAATGGCGTCATTGTGGTCCTCCTGATGCACTATCTTTTTCAAAATTTTGCCTATGGTGCAAAGCCATTTGGATGACTCGTCACTGGCAGAGTCGTCTAGGGACCGCCTGCTCCGCTTCTTCCGAGGCCTCGGAGTGCTTGCCCGGCTGAATGTGCTTTGCAAAGGGTCATCTATAATCGATGTGGATTCTGCTCCAAAGATGCTGCATTCTGCCATCGGACTGCAGGGCCTTTTCTCAGACTCCAAGGAGGGCTCTTCAGGTGTGCTAGTCCGGGTGTCAGTGTGTGTGCCATGATCTGAGGGTGAACTGGAATCACATAAAGTTTCCTAAAAAAAATATAAAAAAAATATCCACAATGAGAGGGGTGTTACACTATTGAACTAAAGACCAAGCACTCATAACAATAACGGGGCATTTTGCAGGGCATTGTAAAAACAAAACCCTGTATTTGATCAGGTGTGAAATGCTGGTTTAGAATAGCTACCATTAATGTAGTCAATGCAGTGGCGTAGCACAAATCCATGGGGCCCTTGGCGGCGGGGGGGTGGTGTGTTTATTTAGTCATTTATTTCATAATTTTACTTTATCACGGGAAATTGCTCGTGCAGAATCTAAATCTTCCATTTTCCATTCGCACAATATTGGAAATATCTACATTTTAAACCATGAAGGAGAATCAGTGGATATCACACAAGCAAGTGCAAACTTTGCTCTAGAGTTGTGCCAGTTGAAGAAGTCTCAAACCCCAGTCAATTATTCACTACAGAAAGTGAAAGTAAAAACATCTGACGCTGCATTAACGGTAGGCTACATATTCTCTCAGAGACGATGAAACCTGAGCTGAATGTACTTCAACGTGCATGATAATGGTATATAACTGTTTTAATACATTTTCTTAATATTTCTCTTGTGGCCCATAAGTAGTGAAAAAATTAGAGGAGAAGTATTTTGTGTAAAACAAGTTGTTTTTGAAATGAGGAGTAAGCTAATCTAACTAATCCCTCCAAGCGAGCCCGTCCGCTACGCCACTTAGTCAATGTGATTATTATGGCTTTATTCAGATGCACTTAATGGCACAGTGTGGATGACAATGTATGAACTAAACCACGTTAACATGAAAGGCTGCATGTAAATAAAGTGGTATTAACCGTCACCTGGATAATCAGTGGCCATATTTTGCCAATTTGTATTTACATTGTTGACATTTAGTTGATGCTTTGATCCAAAGCTAATTATAGTAAGTAAATGAAATAAGCTAGATGCGATTATTTCCCTTTAACTCAAACTAATAAATATATATATATATACACATTACCCTGATAGCTAGCTTGGACGTGGTTTCCTTTCTTTTGGTGTGGGGCTCCAGAAACTGCAGCCGGGTCAGGATCCAGTGTTGCCTGCCCGTCCTCTGTGCACCTGAACTCGCGGAGGCTTCACGCTTCTTGTAGCGCGTGTATTGTGTTCTCAGAGATTCCCACCGCTTCTTGAGCTGTATTGCTGCAAGAAAAAGTTCAGGTTCGTAAGTAATGTGCATACTTAACAATGCAGTGCCAACCAGTGTTGGTATAATTCTTTCAAATAAGTAATACAACATTGCATAAATTGTCCTGAACAGGCCAAAGTATTTGAAGGGAGCAGGTCACATCGAGAACATACATTTTAACATTACACGTTAAATGTTGATGTTAAATTCAGTATTGTTTTATATAGAATGATCTATAGTCTAAGACCGTATGTAACAATTACAGCACAAGCACAAGTAACTGTAATTCACTTACAGAAAAATTAAGAGCAATCCCTTACTGTACTTCTTCAAGAAGACAGTAATTACATCTCATCCTTCCCTCGCGGAATTTACATTTTTTTTTTTTCATTTAAAAATTGAGAGTTCATCAGAGGGGTCCAAGACCCCATGACTTTTGTCACACTTGAACCACGAATACACAAAAAAATTGAATAGATTCGAGGAGGTTTGTGGTTGAAATTTAAAAAAGTAACAAATCCTTCCCTCAGGTTCCTCAAATTGACCCCCTTAGAAATTAATGGAATGTGAAGAATTCTTCAGTACACATAAAACAACTTAAAAATGCTCAATTTAAACTAAAAATGCTAAAACTTTACCAAAAATTATTTTATAATGTCTACATGCGTGTCTGAATGCATACTGAAGCGAAATGACTTTAGGACCCAGCGGAAACAGCAGCTCATTTGCTCCATATAGAGCTTTAAGGCCATCTAGTGGCAAGAGTCACCAAATATTTTATATTATTATTGAATTAAATTCAAAATAACTTAAAATTTCATGAATAAACCTGTTGAAAGTTGAAAGAATGTGCTTAAATTTCTAAATTACTATTTATTTATTTATTTATTATTAATTGATTAAATCTATTAATTTAAAGGGAATAAATAAATAAAAATCTCCAAAACAAAATGCATTAAAAAAATTGCAAAAATATGATCTAAATATAAAATAAGATATAATTTTATA
This sequence comes from Phoxinus phoxinus, assembly GCF_949152265.1. Classification (NCBI taxonomy): domain Eukaryota; kingdom Metazoa; phylum Chordata; class Actinopteri; order Cypriniformes; family Leuciscidae; genus Phoxinus; species Phoxinus phoxinus. Next base: position 30,177,988 of record NC_136884.1, on the reverse strand, counting down.
TAAAAAATTTCTGGACAAAAACAATAAGTATAATTTTAGGGCTTCGGGTCATTTTGCCCCGCGAGGGCAGGATTTGTTACAAAATGCGAGGGAAGGATTTAGGTAAGGGTAATTTTTACTCTTCTGGTGGCCACAGTACGTATTCAACAAGTTAGCACAAAACAATACAACTGTTCATGACTAGCGAACAATAACAAGCAGTTTTTGCGAACGACCTCAATAGCCAAAAATAAAAACTTACCTGATATAACAAGTTTGTCTTCGATCTCACGCCAGAGTTCAGATTTCAGCACTCGGTTTGCATACAGTTTGTCTGTAATGTCATACAGAGGCGGCCTTTCCTGGATCATGGTGACTAGCTGGTCCTCGACGTCTTGATTCCACAAAGCCATGTTATTAAAATAATCCTCTGGTCAAGTGAGATGACAAGAGTGACAAGTGAGTGAGTTCCCTCTTTACTCCGTCGTTTGTTTGCTTTCGTTAGCTCAGTTTTTCTCTCGCTCGCTCATTCTCTCGCGTTCTCGTTCTCTCCGACGAGCTCCAGCTGTAAAACAGCTGACGGCGTCCGAGAAAACTTAAGCCGACCGACGCTCAAAAACCACCCAGCCGTCGGCTTGATGTGTCCCGGGCTTTATTTGTGTCTGGCCCCGATACTTGCTGCTTGCAGCTATATTTCTGATTACTTTCGTGTGACTGATCATAATATTATATGGAGCTAGTATGAGTAACAAAAATGCTTTCTGAGCCAGATTTGACTGCAATAATAATGCAACAACTGACAAATCTTCAAATCAACTTTAAAGGTGCATTGTGTAATATTTAGGATGATCTGTTGACAGATATGCAATATAATACTTACATAATGACCCGTTAGGTTTTTATTACTTTAGAACGAGCAATTTTTATCTACATACACCACGGGTCCCCTTACATTGAAATAGCCATTTTGCGCCAACGTGTTTCTACAGTGGCCCTAAACGGACAAACTTCTCTGCGTGTTTCGTCACTATGTTGCTCTTCACGCAAAGAAGCTAGCTAAACTCAGTGAATAAAGCACTGACACAATGATGAACAAGTAACAATAATATTTGGAATAACATATCGTTTTACTGAATAATTAAGTAAACACAATTTCTTAATGTATCTTTGTAAAGAAACCTCATTGCGTAACTGGCTACTCTTTGCGGTCTCAGACGACGACATATTTTCCTATCGGCCACCGTAACTTCTGATGGTTGTAATTCGTAACCTCAAAGACGCTCACTAGATTCCGCTTACATTACAAATTACAAAGAACGAAAGGTAGTCTTTAAAGCTACACTGTGTAGGATTTTCTCCCGTCTAGCGGTGAAATTGTATATGACTATCAACTGAATATTACTTTATAGCCCCTCCCATTCCGAGGGCGTTTTAACTCCTATAGTGGCCGTATTATTTAAAATCGGCCAGCAGTCGTGAGTAATCTCCCCCTCGCATTCGTCACGGCGCCACTGAGTGTAAAAAACGCGAAAGGCAAAGCTTGAATTTCCAGGTATGTCCCTCTTTGGCTAATGTATTTTCACGATGGAGGCGCAACATGGATTCCGCCATTCGACGACTCACTCATATGTATTATAAATGGCAGATTCTATGCTTACAAAAATACTTGATTAGTTAGTAGAAGTAATTGTAGTAGAAACAAATTGTTTTTTGCTAAGAATCAACTTTAAAAAATTACAGTGTAGCTTTAAGAATGTCTCAAAATGATATAGGCCTATTTAATGGACAAAGGCCAGTAAGAGCTGTGCGTAAACCTCACTCTGCTAGTGACTGACGCTAGCGCCTGAAGTCTATAGCATCCTTGTTAACGTGCCCGCCTCACACACCGGTGTGGTGAAGTGATGAGTCCCAACTTAGGACCCAAGCAATCCGATTGGTTCAAAGCACGTTTTATGGGTAATTGCTTTAGTGCCGGGTTACAAATCAGACAAAATCACTTTATTATACAAGTCGGTTTAACTACGTTATAACGACCATTAATGTCTTTTAACTTATATGTTTCATAAAGCTATAGATTGTGAAATTAAACATTTCTCGTTCTATTATTGGAGATGACTTTTTTTCACCATCTACGATTTTTATATTTATTAAATACTTAGATAACAAAAATGATACAAGCATAATTCTGTTTAAGAATGAATTATGACATGCTTGTAATAAAAAAGCATTATAGTATGCCTTATTGCTTAATAACAATTAACAATGTCGCAAAACATACCTAAAAATGCAATCTCTTACACTTTAACTGTATAAATAATCAGGATAAAAATAAAAGATCACTACATGAATTAAAGTTTGACTGATTACATTGAGAATCGCGAGAACAGCTTTAGATCAGGCCCTACTGGGGTCCTAAGCTAGGACTCAGCACTTCACCACACCGGTTCGAATCTCGTTCGGAGCCGGTCGAGTAGGACAGGTTACATGTATCCATATGAATAACATAATACAGGTAATATACTTTGTCTTATGCTGTCATTCAGCAGAAACTGTTTATATTTATATGTAAGGCTATAAAGCCATCTAGTGGTTACACCTTGCTATTGCAGATGATAAACGGTGCTTAATTTATAAGTAAATATTTAGTATACATTTAGGAGATATTTAGTAAAATCCCCTTTAAAATACAAAATGTTAAAGGAAATATCAGTAACTTTCTTTAAAACTATCATTCATTTACGTACCTTATAATATGGATCAAATGACTGAGTTGAGCTTTGAGAATGAAACTAACCTGTTTGTTCCTCAGTTTCTTCTTGTTTCACTCTGGATGTTTCTTCAATCCTCATGTCTTCACTCTCCTCTTTAATAAACGGCATCTTTGTTTGTTCCTCAATATCTTCATGTTTTACTCCGAATGTCTCTTCAATCTTCACATCTTCACTCTCCTCTTTAATAAATGCCATATTTGTTTGTTCCTCGGTTTCTTCTTGTTTTACTCTGAATGTTTCTTCAGCCTTCATGACTTTACTCTCCTCTTTAATAAACGTCGCCTTTATAGTCACATGGATCTCAGTCACTTCACCAGGAGTTTTTCCTGTTTAAGATGAGAATAATTAACAGAAAGAATCATTTAGCAAAGGGTTTTGATTCAATTGACCCGGAGTTTTGAAAAGCTCCGTCTCTCTAATAACTAACATTAGTTACCAGTAACTCAATTCGTGTTTATGACACGGATTCATGATAAAGGGTGCGAAATGAGACGCAACTTTTGTTACTCCTGTGTTTATTCATTACTTTGTTCACACGAGTTTACTAAATGTTAGATAAAACAATGCAATGTTACATTTAATAATCCATTCTGCATCGCTTTAAACATCTTAAACGCTTAAAAAACAAACCTTTCTCCAGCCGAATCACAACAGGAGCGCGACGCAGCATTATGACGTCATAAACCAATACCAAAATAAAAGTCCTGTTCACACGCTGCTGCGTCTGAAATCACTAAGGTGCATATAAATTTACTTCAAAAAATATATACACATATATACATACACATATACATATTTATAAAGAAAAGATGACAATCCAGAGCTGAATGTATTGGTGAAATACATTTAATTACACAATGGTAAGGTAAGGTTAATAATACAGTTCACATTGAGAGTTAAAATTTTTTATTAAAGCTATAACACAATGCAGTCTTAATTGTGTGTGTGTGTTTGTCTTAATAAATTACTTCTTATTATTTTCCATTTAGACTCACATCTACAGGCACAGCTGAGTTCATTGTCCCATCCAGACAGTTCAGCCTCTATCTCCCTGAAATCAGATTTACGTCTCTTGGGTTCATCCACTGTCCCATATGTATCAATTCTGCTGTTTCTTCAATCTGCCATAGATCTGCATTAAATGGATAGTTCACCAACAGATTGCTTATTACAGTAACTCACCCATATGCCACCCACACTGTTAAAAATGTGTACAATTAAAACGGTCCAAAGCACTATCTATGTATGTATATACATACATACATATATATATATATATATATATATATATAAATGAGGAATATATAAAATGAATGAGGAAATACCATAACTTCACAAGCAAATAAAAGGGTTTATGTGGGTCCTTGAAAATGTGATTTGATCAAATGTATGACCATAAAAAGTCTTAAATAGTATTAACAAACTTAAACTATCATTTTATTAGGCCTTGAATTTGGGGACGTAAAAACAGAGACGCTGCGGTCTAGATATATATGCAAATACAGTTTGAGACCCTAACCCTATTTTTTCTTATGTCTACTTTATCATCTTCTATTAGTTTTGGGAAAAGTGACTGTCACAGAGCTGCCCTCTGTTCAGTGTTGTTAGCCCGTTCTAGAAACACATGAACACATACTTGGGTTTATAAAAGACTCTTTATTTACCTTGGTGTACCAGCGAAGGGAGAGATGGATTACACACATACCCACACAAACTGAGGTTCAGAAAACCACGCAGGCCATGAAACCGTTCCTGCCTCGACGCTCTAGCTCCGCTGCAGGCCTCTCTCACATGCAGCCTCCTGCACAAAGCTCTACCCAGCAACCTCCCCAGCCCCTACCTTCGCGACCATGCCAGTGCGCGTGCCACAGATCGCGCTCGTCAAGCCGCCACGGGCCGCCTCCCCCACTGGGACCTCGGCCGAGGATTGCGCTGAAACCTGAGCCCGCGAAGTCCTCCTAGCGGCCGCAAGGAGAAGGTGGTTGAGTCCCGCTGTGGCCGGACCGCCATCAAAGTTTCCCGCTCTGACAGTTCCCTTAGAAGAGGCGACTGCAGATGTGCATTTCGCAGCCAACGTGCACGTTACACAACCTGCTCGCCTGCACACAAACGCCGTTTTTGCGGCGACCCAGAGATATCCATTAAAGAGTGTAATTTTTGGTTACCCGGCTCACGCCGATGGTGTTCTGAGTGTGGGAAATGTGCCCATTGCCCAGTGTTCACCCCTACACACAAGCATTATTTCCCCTGTGTTAGAGCCCACTCTCATAAAGCTGGCACGTGCCGCTCGAGTGTTAGATGTAGGAAATGTGTCCACGATACATGCCCGCTCTGCTACACAGCCGTTCCAAGTGAACAAAAACAAAGCCGACACACACCTGCTATGGTATAAATGCAAGTCCTGTGCCCACTCACAAGCGCTCACGCTTACTGTCAAACACAAAACACCCGACACTACACGATACCTCTGACTCAGGTTCACGAGCCCGGCTGTGCGGAGACCGGAACCGAGAGGCCATTCTACCCCTAGCCATACATGCAAAAGCATGGGAAGCGATCCCAGGGGTGTCAGAATGGGTGCTCAATACAGTAAAGCAGGGCTATTCGCTGCAATTCGCCCGCCGTCCCCCACGCTATCATGCACGGACCGAGACGAGAGTGAATCAGGAAGTAGCACACCTACTTCGCACAGAAATAGAAAAACTGCTAGGCAAAGGGGCCGTAGAGCCAGTACCACCTTCCCAGAGCGAGTCAGGCTTTTACAGCCGGTACTTCCTCGTGCCGAAGAAGGACGGAATTCTCAGACCTATCTTATATCTGAGACATTTGAACAAAGCTCTCATGAGGGACCGTTCAAAATGCTACCGACCAGGCAGATCCTCGCGCATATTCACCTGAGGGACTGGTTTATCTCTCTCGATCTGAAAGATGCCTATTTTCAGGTATATCAAAACATGCAGTGGTGTAGTCTACGTGATACGCAGGTATACGCCGTATACCCACTAGGAAATGCCAAGTATTTCCGTATACCCACTAAAAAAAGCGTGAGGATACGTAACAACTTCGTTTTGTGACAGAACTTTCACACTTTCATTCATAAATTCACCGCGTCTGTGTTTGCAATGGACACAGATCAAATCGCGTGAATATTAAAAACTCAAAGAGACTGCAGTTGTTCAACGCGTCTCTGGGAATGAGCGCTCAATGTGTGCTCTACTACACACACACACTGAAGCAAGCGCGTGCTTGTGTCAGCGCTTCACTGTAGCTATGAGGACATGATGTAGGCTACACATGACACATGAACTTCATCACAGAGCTGCTATGAGAGTCACTTCATGAGAATTTCACCATTTCATTTGATAAAACTATCGTCATTCATTCGTATCATACACACACAGAAACTGTAATGTCTTTACGACAACCTGTCAAAATAAAAGTTCGGTATAAACTCTGTAGCGACAATGACATCTGGCCAGCTGCTTGTCAAATTAGTGAATCGTGATTCTCGCAAACACTTCATTCATTGTCTGAACAGACAAGAGAGCTTTGTCTCTTTCTCCCATTCCAACACACACACTTCGACACACGTAACATGACACCAACATTCCTCACA